>NW_028248065.1:0-52116 GCF_964263255.1 Lissotriton vulgaris
GAGATATTAGTTTTCTTTCAAACTATATTCATGATATCACAGCAGAAGGTTTTTTCACATGGTAAAATCACCTTAGAACCCACCACAGTTCCTAAAACGAGTATGGTACCATCAACAAATGATTTATATTGTAACTAAAGTCCTAAAACCCTCTATTAACTACAATGCTTTTTAATGAGGTGCTATCATGTATATTGGTCCCAAGATGGCTGCCAACACTTCTTGGATGAAGTGCTGACAGCCAATCAGATCAGATGTGTGGTTAGGCTCCGCCCAGATATATATCTTTTTTTGAACCTAAATTACTCAAAATCCACTGGAGCACATATATTGAGACCTAGCAAAGGCACATCGGGCTAACAGTCCCTACAATTTTGCCAAGTTTTCGTGCAAATCCATTCAGCCGTTCGAGCTAAAAGTGAGGCCAACCGCCCTATGGAAATTAACATGGGAAAAACGCGTTTTGGGACCCCCCTTTTTTCTCGACCCCCCCTTGATGAACCCCCCCCAAATTGTCAGGGGCTGCTCAGAAACAAAATGTTCCATTTTCCTGAAAATTTCAGCCAATTCCGTCCACAAACGCCAAAGTTATTAGACATAGAATTTTCAAAAATCCCATAGAGAAAAAATCCTAACTATATATATATATATATATATATATATATATATATATATATATATATATATATATATATATATATATATATATATATATATATATATATATATATATATATATATATATATATATATATATATATATATATTCACTGAAAAAACCAAAGGTTTCACACCAGTTATAGTTAGGAATTAGCATTTAAAAAACCTATGAAATTCACTGAAAAAACCATAGGTTTCACACCAGTTATAGTTAGGAATTAGCATTTAAAAAACCTATTAAATTCACTGAAAAAACCATAGGTTTCACACCAGTTATAGTTAGCTGGAAATTTTACTGATATAAAACCATTGAAATTCCCACGTTATAGTTAGTCGGACTCACTATAACTTGCGCGTGCAATGCACTGCTGATGACATCACATATTACATCACTCATGACATGGTCAGTGACATCACTCATGACATCACTGATGACATCATCCTTGCGACAGAGTGACAGACCTCCTTTCACTATAATGTAACCCTTGAAACACATATTCAAAAATAGAAACTAATATTTTCAAAAAAGTGGATATACCCATACCAGTTACAACAACCAATTCAGTAATACCACCATCTAATACACATCCACTCATGTGTATGTATATGGGTTATTAGATATTTTTATTAGTATCAGTATGAGTGTCTATATGGTTTGGTGGGGGTATTACTTAGCACATAGATGCATGAGTGACTGACTCTTTGTTTGTATGTGTTTTGAAGACAGCATATGTACAGGACTGTATGGGTGGATGAGTGTCTATATGTGTTTGTTAGTGAGTGAATGACTGTCTCACTAGTGTCTTTATCAGTAACTACATATGTTTTAATCTAGTATATATGAATATTGATGTATATAAGTGAGTATATGTGAGAGTAAGAGATTGTAAGAGTTCCTGTTTAAATAAGTATGTGTTTCTATAAGTGATTGTTTAAGAGAATAAATATGTGTAATTTTAAATAGAAGTAAGGTGGAAGTGTGTGTATAACTCTATATTCAAATAAATGGATGTTCAATAGTTTATTTGCACGTGTGAATATGTGTGTGAGTAACTTTTGGATGAATGTCGGTGTGTAACAGGATGTATAGGTGTATCACTTCATATGATGAGTGAGTATATGTATGAGTGACTATATAGAACTGTTGGTGAATGAGTGGATGTGTATATAGATAGTGGAATTACTGAATTGCTTGTTGTAACTGATATAGGTATCTCCATTTTATTAAAAATTTCAGTTTCTATTTTTGAATATGTGTCTCAAGGGTTACATTATAGTGAAAGGAGGTCTGTCACTATGTCACAAGGATGGTGTCATGAGTGATGTCACTGACCATGTCATGAGTGATGTAATATGTGATGTCATCAGCAGTGCATTGCACGCGCAAGTTATAGTGAGTCCGACTAACTATAACGTGGGAATTTCAATGGTTTTATATCAGTAAAATTTCCAGCTAACTATAACTGGTGTGAAACCTATGGTTTTTTCAGTGAATTTAATAGGTTTTTTAAATGCTAATTCCTAACTATAACTGGTGTGAAACCTATGGTTTTTTCAGTGAATTTCATAGGTTTTTTAAATGCTAATTCCTAACTATAACTGGTGTGAAACCTTTGGTTTTTTCAGTGAATTTCATAGGTTTTTTTAATGCTAATTCCTAACTTTTTATACAGACTCATACCTATGTGTTTTTTAGTGAATTGCTAAAGTATGTTTTTGTAAAAATGAACACTATAATGTATATTGAGATAATATTTTTAATTTAAAATATTTTTTTTTATATTTCGCTTTCGGTGCGCGCACCGGTGCGCGTACCGTCAGCGCACTAACAAAAAAAAAGAAAAAAAAATGAAGGAGGGACTGTGTAATAGATAGTAAGACAGATAAAAAGTGTAAAAGGAAGTAACTGAGAAAAGAAAAATGAATAAGGGAGCAAAAGAAAGAAGAAATAGGAAGAAGACTAAAGCAGAGGTTAAGGGAGATTGTAAATGGATGTTGAAAGTAAAAAGAAGGACAGTTAAGTATGGGAATGTCAGGTAGTGACGGAATCAGAGGAAAAGAATAGCAGTGATTGAGGGAAAGTAAATATCAGTGAATATAAGTAAAAAGGGGTGAAAGAGGGTACATGTAAGTGAATAAGGGTAACACATGGGGAGTAATAGAGACAAACAAGAGAGAGAGTAAAAGAAGGACTGTCACAAAGGGACTAAGTGAACCAGTAAAAAAGGTAAGTGAAGGAGTGTGCATAGGCAGAAGTACTGAAAGAAATTGAATGTGGTCGGAAGTAAACATGGAACAAAAGAATAAGTGAGGGAAGCAAAGTAAGGAAATAGGGGTGCGGTAGGGTGACAGAAAAATAGTGAAAATAAAACAAAAGGTGATAACAAAAAAGATTTTGTAAACACACTTACCATATAATCAATGCAAACTTGTATCTATGAAAGATAAAAGAAAAAACACGTTATAATTTCTTAAAAATATATAATAAAATAGAAACAACAGTTCATGAGGTTTAAAAATCTACAAAAGTTTACTAAGAAATGATGCAATAGTGAAGGATACAAAAACAGAAAGAAAGTAATGTAGAAAGAGAAAAAAAAAGGAAAAAGAAATAGAAAGAGAACAAATTCCTAAAGGTAAATAAGATACTAAAAGAATGTAAGATATCAAATCAAAATCAGTAAAGATAAGAAAATAAAAGAAAAATGAGTGAAAAGGAGAGAAGTCTGATTGAGAAACTATAAATAAAAAAGAGGAATAGAAGATGATTGAGAGTGAGTGAAGTAAAGTAACAGAGTGAAGGGATGAAAGGAATGAAGTTAGTATAGAACGATGGATAAAACAGGAGTGAGAGAGTAAGTACACAGAAAGACAAAAGGAAGAACTAAGTGAACTACAGTACAATGGATGCGAAAGAAAAAAAAAGGAGAAAAAGAAAGAGAGGGTTAGGAAACTAAAGCAGTGGTACTGTGAGAATATGAAAAAGATAAAAAGTGGTGGAAGGAACAGAGGAAATGCAGACAGTTCCTATTAGATTAAGAAGTTGTGAATGAAGTGCACTAAAGAAACAGCGATGAAAAAAGAGTGTAAATTAGTAAAGAGAGGTAAATAAGGGTGAAAAAGAAAATGAGTATAAGACAATGTGAACACAATATAAATTACACAATGCAAACTACACAATAACTTCTACAATATGTTACATTATTTATTTTTGCTGTTCTCAGAATATATTGAATTTCACTTAAATTAGTGAGATCAAAGTCTTCATCATATAACAGCGGGAAAAAAAAAACACAATCTAAAAGATTGTGTTTAAAAAAACCCATTCAAACATACATCTCATATAAGTACACTAATCTTTGATTCACTTACTTTTCCGTGAGACCAAATTGCAGATAGTGAAGGTCCTTTTGGTGGAAAAAAGTCTGCTGTGCTCTATAACTTCCATTTCATCGACTTCCTATGAAAAAAGATCTAACAACATCATATGTTACACTTTCCTCACGGCCAATTTGTGTCAGATATATCAGTATTTTTTACTTTGAGATCCACTTAAAGTATCTACATGAGATTGCAGATAGTGAAGGTCCTTTTGGTGAAAAAAAGTCTGCTGTGCTCTATAACTTCGATTTCATCAACTTCTAACAACATCATATCTTACATTTTCCTCACGGCCAATTTGTGTCAGATATATCAGTATTTTTTACTTTGAGATCCACTTAAAGTATCTACATGAGATAAATAATTTCAAATATTAGATTAACTAACTAACTAACTAACTTTTATTAACTATTCCCGTCTTCAAAGGCCAATTCCCTTTACTAAAACTTTGGTTTTAAAAACACTAGATAAGAATTTGTAGAGTCATAAGGCAAACGTTGTTTATAAGTTAAATGAGAATCATTGCAGTAACTCCATCCATTTTCAGATTTTAAGTAGCATGTATAATGTCCTGAGGTGGTCGAAGATCCATCATGATAAATAATAGCTTCAGTTGTAAAGGTCCTTCCAGAAATTGATAACTGAGAAGCCACAAAATTTTTGATAGAAGTTGTCAATTTAGTTCCATCAGGTCTACATCGTTGGAAAACTAAAATAATATACTGCCCATACCTTTGTATAAATAATGTGGACAGCATTGTACAGTTACATTGGGTACACACCATATTATGATCTGCTGCTTTAACTAGATTTTTAAAAGACACTGATTTACAGTCTGGTAAAGTCAAATATATAAATCTTTCAGTGTCTATTGTAGTAGTACTTGATAAACTACAATTGTGGCAGTCATGCTGCCATTGATAAGAAAGACTGAAAAGATTATCTACATCTACACCTTCATCTTCCAAAACACCAAACATATACATTAAAAATTCCTGACAATCCTGCTGAATGTTCTGTGAAAATTTATCTTGACCAGAACACAAATCTAAAATATTTCGAATTTCTGTTACACTTTCTATTTGTGCTGTAACACTGCTACATTTCTGAAACACAGAATTCAATAAACCACACAATCTTTGATCCCGATTTTCAACAATCTGTTCTTGTAAACTTTTAAGAAAAAAAACAACATTAACCACTACATTAGCATAGCAGTTGACACCAGAACTGTTTTCAAACTGAAATCCAACAACATTTTCTCCACAATTCTTTTTCTTCCTGTTTTCAATTACAGTTTTCTCTACTTTTTGTCTTTTTGCAACTACCTCACTACAATTATCCTCATTTCTTCTTTTTCGGCCTACCACACGTTTTTCAAACAGAGGATATTGAGGCAAATGTGGAGCATACTCTCTTCTTAACCTATTGTATTCTTTAACACAATCTAGATCGGCAGAAATCTTTGTCTCATCACACGCAATCAAGTACAATCCTGATAAAGTTCTGACTCGAGATAATGCCACATATGCCATACCCTCTTTAAACACAGATCTTCCAATGTTCACCAATGCACTATCTACACTTAAACCTTGAGATTTATGAATTGTCACTGCATACGCCAAACAAACAGGAAACTGTTTTCGGCGAACATATAAGTCTTTTACAAGTAAAAATCTAGCAGAACAACGACTTATTTGTTGTACTTGTTCAATGCCATCAAATTTTATTTTTAAAAATTCAATTCCATCTCTATTTCTGTAATTCACAAAATCAACAACATAACCCATTGCTCCATTTACCAGACCGCTTTCAACATTTAAATTCCTTCTCAAAATGATACGACAATTTAAACACACATTCAGAGTCTTTTCAAAACCAGCTGTTTTTGAAATACTTTTCTCCAATGAATGCAATTTAGTTTTCAAATTTTCTGACAAAACAATTGTTGCACCCATATGCTCTATTTTATCTATTGCTTCCAGTTTCACAATCTCTTCATTTTCTAAGTCTAACATTTTTTGATTGAAGATGGAACATTCTTGCAGAGTTGGCATCAAACATATCCCAGATTTCTTCTCAGTCATTTTTTTAAAAATATTCTCTGGAAGAATGTTTTCATTTGCATACAAATTTGAAATTAATCGACTATGCAAAGCTTTTTTCCCTTTCTCAGTCATTTTTCCAATTCTTACATCTTGTAGAATATTTTTATAATCTTCATCCTTGGCCTGTCGCATATTTTGAAGCAGTTCAGCATATTTAAAATTTAGCCATATATTAACATTTCCAATGCTTCCAAGGGACTTCCTGGTATCTTCATGCGTGAGCATTTTAAACACTGGTTGTCCTTTTACTGGAGTCAACTGCAATAGATCTCCAAAAACAATAATGTGTTTTCCTCCAAATAACACATCATAGTCTGTTTTAAGAATTTCTTGCATTCTCAAATGCACAAAAGCAAGCATTAGATTTGAGACCATGCTTACTTCATCTATGATAAGAAGTTTCATTTTCTTCAAGACTCTTGAAACTTCAGAACACGCATCTCCAGATAGCTTGTTGTAATGCAATTTATTATCATGTTCAACTGGCAGCATCAATAAACGATGTAGAGTAATCCCTTTAATGTTATGTGCTGCCAGACCAGTTGGAGCAGTTACAACACAAGACAGTGGTGAATCAGTCCTTTTCTGCAGATAACTTGCAACGGCTTTAATTAGAAAACTTTTTCCTGTCCCCGCTTCTCCACTTACATACAGTCGGACAGGGTCAAATAATATACATGAGCACTCTTTTTTCTCATGTCTGAATCCATGTTCAATCTGCTCTGTGACTTCATCATATATCTTTTTCTGCTCAATGTTTAGTTGCGTTACCAAATCTTCTAAGTTAACTCCATCCTCTTGAGCTTGTTCCATAGCTCTTTCCACCTCATCCATGGCAGTGGCAGCTTCATTTTGGATAATTGGTCCTCCTAGTGGATCCTGGCTCAATGAAGTAGAACTCTGACTATCTTGAGAACTGTTTCTAGCTATCTCTTCAGCAATTGTGGTTTCTTGCTCCATTTCTTCATTCAACATTTGCAGATAATTTAGAAAAATAGGACATTCTATGGTATCCTTAGTTGCATTAAAAGAGTCTTCATAACAGAGAAAATCTCCAAGTAGTTCCTCTTCTGTACGCCATGGCTTAAAGAGTTGCAAAAGAGCTAAATAGTAAAATTCTCTTTTGTCTGGAACTTCACAACTCAATTTTCGATGATTAATCAAATGGCCTTTTTTCTGCTTCACTAGACATCCTTCATAGCCAATGAGTGCATATTTTCCATTATTGATATCTTCTGTGATGTTCCTCTTATAACTGTAGTTTTGAAGAACTTCATACAAACATGTGTTCTCAAGGTGAGTACTTCTATTTGGATAGTATGTATCCAACATATTTGTCTTCAAAATATCTGTACTGTTTGGTTCTTTTTCCGCCAAATATTCAATTTCTTGTACAGATTTCAAAACTCGGTTTCGTGTTGCAGCAAGACCAAGACTCACCCAAATGATTGTTCTTGATTTGGCATAGAGACTTGCTGATGATAACCGATCAGAACATTCATATGCTCCAATTTCTCGATGCGACAACATCTTCAGACTGAAACTGTATAATTTCTTGCTTAGACTCTTTTCATGTGAAATGTCCTCCCACATTTCCTTCAGTTCTGTCTTTTCTTTTTTGGTGATGTAAGATGTCACATATCGAGCCACAGCAATAGAGTTGTCAGCAACGAACTGAATATCCATGTTAGCATTCCACATGGACAAAATCACTGGGTTGTAATCGTTGATGTACTTAGATTCTTCATTTCTTTTCAAATTATATGTGTTTTTGGGAGATTTTCTCGTCACAGTATGTCGTAGAGATGACATCAAATTATTTACTCTTCCTTTAGAAATCACTGGTCGAGGAAATGCAAAACGACATTTCGTGTAGTACTTTTCCTTGTTTTTAAATTTTCGACGACAGTACTTTCCACAACGATGAGATTGAAAACGTAAAACTTGTTGCCTTAAATTGTTTTCTTCAGTAGATTTTGGAACAGCACATGTTGAATACTCTTCAATGAAACTCATCACTGTTTCATCTGAATCTGATCCAAATTTGGGTGCATCTTTAATCCACAACAACATATGTATATGAGGAGCACCTCTCGCTTGATATTCCTTCCTCCAAAAGAAATCCAAAACCTCTCCAAGGGGAGGATTTTTTTTGTTGGTAATAAAAGACATCATAGCTTCAAATCTATGATTAAAATATCTGCAAACATTCACTGGATCTAAAGAACACAGTTCTCCTGGTGTTTTCAATTCTATATTTGGTATGTTTTCATTTGCCTCTCGTAGAAATTGAAGTAAATCGTCCCAGGCATACTCAGCACAGCTAAGAGTGAGGAACCATGTAGGAGTTCCTAAGTTTCTTAGCATACATTTCAATTCTCCATGACGACGAAACCAATACTCGTTGGTTCCACGTTGACATGCCATGAGATTGATTAGCTGAGATTCCAAAATACTGTCTTGCAGATTAACTTTCTCCATAAAGTCCCTTGCACATACATTTTGCAAATGAGGTCCACTTTTTAATATATGATTAACTGCATAAGAAAGCCCAGACAAATCACTTTCAAACAGTAGATGAAATAAATATGGAATGCATTGACGAAACCTTGGATCTTCTGCATATAATCTTAGAGTCCGGTATTCAGCTGCAGGAATTTGAACTGGTCGATCATCATATCGTCCACCACAACCTGTTGGAAATAATTGTGGAAAACAACGAGCTTCCAAACTTTCTTCCCATACACTAATGGGACTTCCTTTTGCTGCCTTCATTTGAAACAAGTCAATTGCATTTCCCATTACTTCTTTGGAATGCAAAGGATGAACAGTATAATGTTCATATATTTCTTCAGTTCTAGACACATCAACTTTTTCAATTTGACCAACTGAAGAATCACTATCTTCTTCTGTAGCTGTTTCCTCTACTCCAACACTTACATGTTTGTAGTACTCATTGTTTTTAACTAAATACAACGTTGCCTTCTTGACTTTTTTAACATCCACTAAATCTTGCCAAATTTTCTTACTCTTTGTTGGAACCCCATTAACTAGAATAACTAAAGGATCTTCTTCTACTCTTTCTACACCAATTGTATTAATATTTTTCTTTACATCTAGAGGCAAATAAACAACTCTTCCCTTTAATCCTCTCAGTAAATCTGATGGAGGCAATTTCCCTGTCTTAGGCTCCATGCGAACAATAGCCTGAAAAGGATGGACACATTGAATCAAAATAGATTCATAAGTATTTAGATCCATCAATTCAGAAGGAATATCTATCAACTGAAGATTATTATAAACTGCTCTTGCAGGCATTCTATTTTCATTTAATTTTTTCAAACAATAAGTGCAAATACGCTGATCCAAACTCAAATCAAAAGAATTCTCCACCAACAAATAACTTACAAAATCCTCCCATTCACTATTATTTTCCAATTCACTTTTTGCATATAAATCAACTAACCTAGTCTGAATTTTATAATGAGTCCGTCGACAACACACACAAGTTACATTAGGCCTCTCACTTGATTTCACCTTAAACTTGATAATTTCCTCATCAAACTTTTCAATACTTGAAATTTGTCCATTATCTTCTGCATTACCATCCATTACTATATCTATTTCTACACTGTCCTCTTTGTTCCCAAAATAACAAAACTCAATTTCTTCACAAATAGTCTTCACATCCACTTCAGATCCATGCAAAAGAGCACTATTTAACTGTTTAAGCTTAAGTGCAGGACTTTTTGCATAATACAACTTCCTCACTAATTTCCTTACGTTATTATGATGCACTGCTAACATCCTAAAATGATGAAAAACACTCCGACAAACTTTTCTAGAAAGACATGCTAGTGAATGCCCTTGCAAACCTGTGCTTTCTCTCACTCTGCAAGGATCTAACTCTTGCAGGATCTTCATTTTTTGTTTGAGACTTTTTTTACTATATGTACGTAAGAAATTTCGAAGCAAATCAATTGATTCCTGTCGCACACTACAAATACTACTGCATTTCCATGTGTACACTGGACCCTTAGTACGTCTCCCTAAAACTTCATCAGCTAAGACCTCTTCTGCATCTCTAGATACAAGTTTCTCTTTTTCCATCACACAACTATCTTTCACCTCATATGCACGACCACTGGTGTCAACTGCATGCACCAAATCATTTTCCTGAAAGTAACTCTCCTCATTAAAAAAAGGCTCAGAACTTGAACTATGCATCCATTCACCAGAAAATACTTCACAAAAATTACTCCGATTAATAATTCTTTTCCATCTACTGTTCGATTTGAAAACATCCATTGCCTTATTAAGTATCCTAATTCTATTGATTATTAAAATAAATAATTTTTTCTTAACTTCAAAAGCCTGATCAACAATCTTTTCTACACTTTTCTTTTTCTTGTAAAAAGCAGCTTTTAGTTTACTTTTCTTTTCATTTTTTAGCAAATTTAAAACTACCCTATTGCGAAACATTCGCCTACGAATGTCCCTAAAAACATTTACCCTTCTATTGCTAACCATTCTCTTCTCTCCTGGTCCAATGGAAACATTTTTTGTGGGCTTCTCTTTCCTTTTTAGATTTGTTGACTTTTTCTGTATATTCACATTAGCAATTTCATTTTTTTTCCTACGACATATGTTGCGAAGAAAAGACTTAATTGGCTTACCAGAAGCTTTTCTGGTGTTTTTTGAAGTAGTTGTTGAAGAGGATTCCATAAACTCTGTTGTTGATGTTCTCCTTTTCCGTATGGTATTTTTGATATTTCTTTGCCTTGAAGGCATTTTTGCTTCCTTTTCAGAAGTTGATTTGAATCTGTTGTTCTGTTAAAAAAACACATGAAAGACCACTATTAGCAAACAACAAAGTAATGTTAAAAAGCAAACAATATAAACAATAAATTGCAACATATTTAAGTTTATACAATAGCAACTCATGGCTTTATTTTTAAAGGCCTTGCGCCACCAGTGCGTCACTTATTACCCATGTTTAAAGTCAAGCATCAGCTGCACATGGCATTCATAAATAAGGGCCAAATGCAAATACCAATCAATTGCACCCAAAAATCGATTTTTCAATAACATGTAAGAAACACTGCGCAAAACCTAAGTACAACCACTCAATATCATCAAACAAAGTCAGGGTCTGATTTATAAAGGCCTTGCGCCACCAGTGCGTCACTTATTACCCATGTTTAAAGTTTTGCATCGGCTGCACATGGCAATCATAAATAAGGGCCAAATACATATACCAATCAATTGCACCCAAAAATCGATTTTTGAATAACATGTAAGAAACACTGTGCAGAACCTATGTACAACCAATCAATATCATCAAACAAAGTCAGGGCCTTATTTATGAAAGCCTTGCGCCACCAGTGTGTCACTTATTACCCATGTTTAAAGTCATGCATCAGTTGCACATGGCAATCATAAATAAGGGCCAAATACATATACCAATCAATTGCACCCAAAAATCGATTTTTCAATAACATGTAAGAAACACGGCGCAGAACCTATGTACAACCAATCAATATCATCAAACAAAGTCAGGGCCTTATTTATGAAAGCCTTGCGCCACCAGTGCGTCACTTATTACCCATGTTTAAAGTCATGCATCAGCTGCACATGGCAATCATAAATAAGGGCCAAATACATATACCAATCAATTGCACCCAAAAATCGATTTTTCAATAACATGTAAGAAACACGGCGCAGAACCTAAGTACAACCACTCAATATCATCAAACAAAGTCAGGGCCTTATTTATGAAAGCCTTGCGCCACCAGTGGGTCACTTATTACCCATGTTTAAAATCATGCATCAGTTGCACATGGCAATCATAAATAAGGGCCAAATACATATACCAATCAATTGCACCCAAAAATCGATTTTTCAATAACATGTAAGAAACACGGCGCTGAACCTAAGTACAACCACTCAATATCATCAAACAAAGTCAGGGCCTTATTTATGAAAGCCTTGCGCCACCAGTGCGTCAATTATTACCCATGTTTAGAGTCATGCATCAGTTGCACATGGCAATCATAAATAAGGGCAAAATACATATACCAATCAATTGCACCCAAAAATCGATTTTTGAATAACATGTAAGAAACACTGCGCAGAACCTATGTACAACCAATCAATATCATCAAACAAAGTCAGGGCCTTATTTATGAAAGCCTTGCGCCACCAGTGCGTCACGTATTACCCATGTTTAAAGTCATGCATCAGCTGCACATGGCAATCATAAATTAGGGCAAAATACATATACCAATCAATTGCACCCAAAAATCGATTTTTGAATAACATGTAAGAAACACTGCGCAGAACCTATGTACAACCAATCAATATCATCAAACAAAGTCAGGGCCTTATTTATGAAAGCCTTGCGCCACCAGTGCGTCACTTATTACCCATGTTTAAAGTCATGCATCAGCTGCACATGGCAATCATAAATAAGGGCCAAATACATATACCAATCAATTGCACCCAAAAATCGATTTTTCAATAACATGTAAGAAACACTGCGCAAAACCTAAGTACAACCACTCAATATCATCAAACAAAGTCAGGGCCTTATTTATGAAAGCCTTGCGCCAACAGTGCGTCACGTATTACCCATGTTTAAAGTCATGCATCAGCTGCACATGGCAATCATAAATAAGGGCCAAATACATATACCAATCAATTGCACCCAAAAATCGATTTTTGAATAACATGTAAGAAACACTGCGCAGAACCTATGTACAACCAATCAATATCATCAAACAAAGTCAGGGCCTTATTTATGAAAGCCTTGCGCCACCAGTGCGTCACTTATTATCCATGTTTAAAGTCATGCATCAGCTGCACATGGCAATCATAAATAAGGGCCAAATACATATACCAATCAATTGCACCCAAAAATCGATTTTTGAATAACATGTAAGAAACACTGTGCAGAACCTATGTACAACCAATCAATATCATCAAACAAAGTCAGAGCCTTATTTATGAAAGCCTTGCGCCACCAGTGCGTCACTTATTACCCATGTTTAAAGTCATGCATCAGCTGCACATGGCAATCATAAATAAGGGCCAAATACATATACCAATCAATTGCACCCAAAAATCGATTTTTCAATAACATGTAAGAAACACGGCGCAGAACCTAAGTACAACCACTCAATATCATCAAACAAAGTCAGGGCCTTATTTATGAAAGCCTTGCGCCACCAGTGCGTCACTTATTACCCATGTTTAAAGTCATGCATCAGTTGCACATGGCAATCATAAATTAGGGCAAAATACATATACCAATCAATTGCACCCAAAAATCGATTTTTCAATAACATGTAAGAAACACGGCGCAGAACCTAAGTACAACCAATCAATATCATCAAACAAAGTCAGGGCCTTATTTATGAAAGCCTTGCGCCACCAGTGCGTCACTTATTACCCATGTTTAAAATCATGCATCAGTTTCACATGGCAATCATAAATAAGGGCCAAATACATATACCAATCAATTGCACCCAAAAATCGATTTTTGAATAACATGTAAGGAACACTGCACAGAACCTAAGTACAACCACTCAATATCATCAAACAAAGTCAGGCCTTATTTATGAAAGCCTTGCGCCACCAGTGCGTCACTTATTACCCATGTTTAAAGTCATGCATCAGCTGCACATGGCAATCATAAATAAGGGCCAAATACATATACCAATCAATTGCACCCAAAAATCGATTTTTGAATAACATGTAAGAAACACTGTGCAGAACCTATGTACAACCAATCAATATCATCAAACAAAGTCAGAGCCTTATTTATGAAAGCCTTGCGCCACCAGTGCGTCACTTATTACCCATGTTTAAAGTCATGCATCAGCTGCACATGGCAATCATAAATAAGGGCCAAATACATATACCAATCAATTGCACCCAAAAATCGATTTTTGAATAACATGTAAGAAACACTGCGCAGAACCTAAGTACAACCAATCAATATCATCAAACAAAGTCAGGGCCTTATTTATGAAAGCCTTGCGCCACCAGTGCGTCACTTATTACCCATGTTTAAAATCATGCATCAGTTTCACATGGCAATCATAAATAAGGGCCAAATACATATACCAATCAATTGCACCCAAAAATCGATTTTTGAATAACATGTAAGAAACACTGCGCAGAACCTAAGTACAACCAATCAATATCATCAAACAAAGTCAGGGCCTTATTTATGAAAGCCTTGCGCCACCAGTGCGTCACTTATTACCCATGTTTAAAATCATGCATCAGTTTCACATGGCAATCATAAATAAGGGCCAAATACATATACCAATCAATTGCACCCAAAAATCGATTTTTGAATAACATGTAAGGAACACTGCACAGAACCTAAGTACAACCACTCAATATCATCAAACAAAGTCAGGCCTTATTTATGAAAGCCTTGCGCCACCAGTGCGTCACTTATTACCCATGTTTAAAGTCATGCATCAGTTGCACATGGCAATCATAAATAAGGGCCAAATACATATACCAATCAATTGCACCCAAAAATCGATTTTTGAATAACATGTAAGGAACACTGCACAGAACCTAAGTACAACCACTCAATATCATCAAACAAAGTCAGGCCTTATTTATGAAAGCCTTGCGCCACCAGTGCGTCACGTATTACCCATGTTTAAAGTCATACATCAGCTGCACATGGCAATCATAAATTAGGGCAAAATACATATACCAATCAATTGCACCCAAAAATCGATTTTTGAATAACATGTAAGGAACACTGCACAGAACCTAAGTACAACCACTCAATATCATCAAACAAAGTCAGGCCTTATTTATGAAAGCCTTGCGCCACCAGTGCGTCACTTATTACCCATGTTTAAAGTCATGCATCAGTTGCACATGGCAATCATAAATAAGGGCCAAATACATATACCAATCAATTGCACCCAAAAATCGATTTTTGAATAACATGTAAGAAACACTGCGCAAAACCTAAGTACAACCACTCAATATCATCAAACAAAGTCAGGGCCTTATTTATGAAAGCCTTGCGCCACCAGTGCGTCACTTATTACCCATGTTTAAAATCATGCATCAGTTTCACATGGCAATCATAAATAAGGGCCAAATACATATACCAATCAATTGCACCCAAAAATCGATTTTTGAATAACATGTAAGGAACACTGCACAGAACCTAAGTACAACCACTCAATATCATCAAACAAAGTCAGGCCTTATTTATGAAAGCCTTGCGCCACCAGTGCGTCACTTATTACCCATGTTTAAAGTCATGCATCAGTTGCACATGGCAATCATAAATAAGGGCCAAATACATATACCAATCAATTGCACCCAAAAATCGATTTTTGAATAACATGTAAGGAACACTGCACAGAACCTATGTACAACCAATCAATATCATCAAACAAAGTCAGAGCCTTATTTATGAAAGCCTTGCGCCACCAGTGCGTCACTTATTACCCATGTTTAAAGTCATGCATCAGCTGCACATGGCAATCATAAATAAGGGCCAAATACATATACCAATCAATTGCACCCAAAAATCGATTTTTGAATAACATGTAAGGAACACTGCACAGAACCTAAGTACAACCACTCAATATCATCAAACAAAGTCAGGCCTTATTTATGAAAGCCTTGCGCCACCAGTGCGTCACTTATTACCCATGTTTAAAGTCATGCATCAGTTGCACATGGCAATCATAAATTAGGGCAAAATACATATACTAATCAATTGCACCCAAAATTCGATTTTTCAATAACATGTAAGAAACACGGCGCAGAACCTAAGTACAACCAATCAATATCATCAAACAAAGTCAGGGCCTTATTTATGAAAGCCTTGCGCCACCAGTGCGTCACTTATTACCCATGTTTAAAATCATGCATCAGTTTCACATGGCAATCATAAATAAGGGCCAAATACATATACTAATCAATTGCACCCAAAAATCGATTTTTGAATAACATGTAAGGAACACTGCACAGAACCTAAGTACAACCACTCAATATCATCAAACAAAGTCAGGGCCTTATTTATGAAAGCCTTGCGCCACCAGTGCGTCACTTATTACCCATGTTTAAAGTCATGCATCAGCTGCACATGGCATTCATAAATAAGGGCCAAATACATATACCAATCAATTGCACCCAAAAATCGATTTTTGAATAACATGTAAGGAACACTGCACAGAACCTAAGTACAACCACTCAATATCATCAAACAAAGTCAGGGCCTTATTTATGAAAGCCTTGCACCACCAGTGCGTCACTTATTACCCATGTTTAAAGTCATGCATCAGCTGCACATGGCATTCATAAATAAGGGCCAAATACATATACCAATCAATTGCACCCAAAAATCGATTTTTCAATAACATGTAAGAAACACTGCACAGAACCTAACTACAACCACTCAATATCATCAAACAAAGTCAGGGCCTCATTTATAAAAGCCTGGCGCCACCAGTGCATCACTTATTACCCATGTTTAAAGTCATGCATCAACTGCACATGGCAATCATAAAAAAGGCCAAATAAAAATACCATTCATTTGCACCCAAAATCGATTTTTAAATAACATGTAAAAAACACTGCGCAGGACTTATATACTAACATACAATTTCACTTCTAAAACATAACTATCTGCTTCCAAATATTCTCCATAGAGAAAATAAATCTCTATCTAAATTAAATGAATCATTACTTACCTTTAGAAATGCTTTTGGAGATTGAAAACAGTGTCAGACACACACACCAATTTTTCTTTAGCAGAGGAGAAGGTGTGCTCTCAATACACTGAAACCAAGACTGGCATAGAAAATCTCTATCTTTGTACACATATGCCTTAATTCAACCAATGAAAACTCTTCCCTCACTATTTTCAAACCAACACCCATCCCCCTCTCAAACCTTTCTATCTGTTACCATAGCAACTCCCTCCTAACTGAACTGTAAGGTTCAAAAGTTTATCTTACAATGTTGCAAATTAACTCAGCAAGGATGTTTGACCTGTCAATACAGCAGCCTATACAGGGTATTTTTGCTTTTGGTGACTTTTTTTAAACCATTCAAATTGCTTCTTTCACACAACATAACCATACACCCTAACTTTCAGTTTTCAACTATCTGAATCCACCAATCATTGCTAGTGATTCAAGAGCACAGAAACTCCACAATTATTTTTTTGTGAACTCCTACTGTTCCAACTGCCATTTCATTCCCACACTTCATCTGACTGGACCAGAACCTTCTCACATCATGTACTCTGTTTGGGTTATTGGACATAGCTACATCCACTGGGCTCAAAGGTATGCAGCTAGCAGAAATTTTCATAACCTTGATTTATCAAATGTGGAAATCAAGTGGATTGGCCACAGAGGATTAAAATGTCACCAATTGATACCATTGGTGAAAACCTTTTTGCATCTGCCAGAACCTGACCTTATAATTGTGCACTGTGGTGGAAACGATCTAGGCACATTAACTGGGGTAGGTCTGGAAATGCTATTAAAGGACACCTTTCATCAATTGATGATACTTTTTCCCCACACTGCCTTGGTATATTCCAATATATGCCAAAGACAGAAATGGAACTGGTCCAACCAATTTGGTCCACAATTTGAGAAAGCACGGAAACATGTAAATAAATCTGTTTCTGCTTACATGAGAGACTATGGAATGGGTTCATTATACAATAATAACTTGCGTTACAACATGCAAGACATCTACAGAGGAGATGGAGTGCACTTCTCAGATGAGGGGAATAGAATATTCCTCCTGAATTTAAGAATGTGTATTGGAACCTACTTGTAGGTACCTAAATCAACCACAGAACCCAAAAGCTCTTTTCAGAGCTACCCTAACTCTGATCATTCAAAGCGTTTATTTTTTTCTAACTTTTTTCACTATTTTTCACCAAAGTACGCTTTCCGGTACGCTTACAGGTGCGCGCACCAGGCGCTACCCCCGCGAAAAATTAAAGAATTTTTTTTTTTTTCACGTTTATGAGCCTCCTAAGCCCCCCTCAGAAAACCTAGAGGGTCAAGAAGTCTCTACAGTTCCCCCTTCTATCCATTCCGAACATTGTTTACCCTCCATCTTGTGTCTCGATTGTTCCGAAACACAAAATGGAGGACTCCCGTAACGCTGCCAGTGCGCGTACAGGAGCGCGCACCAGTAAGCGCTCGTTAAAAAAAGGTGGGAAAGTAATTTACGGAAAACCCAATGGAGACACTTTCATCAAATATAGAATACGCCCTACTACATAGCAGTCCCTACCATTTGCCCAAATTTGGTGAAATTCCATTGAGACATTTAGGCTACAGGCCTGTCTAAATATCCTGAGGTAAATTACATGACAAAAACACACTTGTAATGTTAGAATTTACAACCAATTAAAAAGTATCTCTCATTTTCTACGATTATTTCCTGACGTTTGATTGGTTAAGTACAACAATATATATAAAAGAAGAGAGGGAAACACAGCCATTTTGACTACTGCTTCCTGAAGTACACTTGAAAACAAATTTCACTGACAACTTCAACTAATTTCTCTAAGGTAACTTCTAATTATGGAAGTATATTGTACACGTTAAGTTTATTTCTTAAAAAATATTCTGTTAGTGATATGCTATCCCTCTTTAATAGTTAGAGATAGAGATAGACTTCTCTGTAATAGTTATGGATTGAGTTAGGCTTCTCTGGTATACTAGCTCTACTAATATAGTTAATTTGTATGCAATTTTCAGAAAGAAAATGGAAGGAGAAAATAAGGCAAATGATACTTCTATCAAAGTAAAGGTGGAAAAACCAGAAGATGAAAAAAAAGAAGTTGATTTCATGGATGACTCTTTGGATGAACAGTTTATAGAATGTTTGGAAGAAATTGAATCATGTACATATAATTATGAGGAAATTCCGGACAATATTATGTTAGAAATTTTATTAAATTATGAAAAAGAATCAGAGGAATAAATTTATCTTTAATAATTTCAATTGTTTCAGACAATATTCTTTTTTATATGTAATTCATGAAGTATTACCAAAAATGTTTAAAATATAAAGTGAGACTTATAGTATACTGTTCAACTATTTTTCTGTTACATAGTAAGTTTACTCATAGTTACTACCTTTCTCCCACTATATTATCTCATATGAATATTTTACACCTCATTTTCATAAGTGAACAGGACAGACTACTCATGATCCCCTAGAAATTCTCAGGGAGTGCTTAAAAGATCTGTTTCTCCTTTCCAGACAGACTATATTATGAATTCCATATACCACAAAAAATACAATAACAACATGCAAGATGTCTACAAAGAAGATGGTGAACATTAAATTTAAGTCTCTTCATTAGTACCTACATGTAGGTACTTACATAAAATAAAAAAATAAAAAAAAAAACAATTCATAAACATACAATTTTTGAAGTGATTATTTTTCCATAGTACCCTCCCCGATACGCTCCCCGGTGCGCGCACCAGGCGCTTCCCCCGCGAAAATCGAAAAAAAAAAAAAATTTTTTGAGGCCCCGCGGGGCCCTTTAATGGCCCCCATATCAAACCTAGGGGGTCAGGGGGGGTCTACCCTGCCCCCTTATGGTCAATTCCACCCTTTGTTTTTGCCACCTCTTATGACTAGATTTTACCGATAGACAAGATGGCGGCCGCTCCGGACTGTTTAGAATGTTTACAGACAACTGAGAGCCAATCAGCTTTCTGCGCGCAAGTCGCGTGTCGCGCCTGGAGCGCTCACTGGTGCGCGTACCGGAGCGCGGCTACAGATATATATATTTTTTTGGACGTTAATTTCTCAAAATCCACTGAAGCACATATCTTGAGACATAGCAAAGGCACATCGGGCTACCAGTCCCTACAATTTTGCCAAGTTTGGTGGAAATCCATTCAGCCGTTCGGGCTAAAAGTGAAATCGACCGCCCTATGGAAATTAACATGGGGAAAACGCGTTTTGGGACCCCCCTTTTATCTCGGCCCCCGCTTGATGAATCCCCCCCAAACTTTCAGGGAAGGACCGGACCGCCATGAGACCATTTTCCTGAAAATTTCAGGCAGATTCGTCAACCGGCGCCAAAGTTATTCAAAATAGAATGTTGAGATTTAACATTGAAAATTATCCTAACTATAACTACCTACTGGCGACCGCCAGTAGGTAATATATGTATATGTATATATATCTATATCTATATCTATATATATATCTATATATATATATATATATATATGTATATATATATATATATATATATATATATATATATATATTCTTCCCAACTTGTAAAGAATTATCCACACTCACGGGGCTGATTCAAGAGGTTGTTTATTTTCCAACAACAGACAGACGCGTTTCGGCACACAGCCTTTCTCAATGTCAGTAGCCACTAGACATCGGCATGCATTTAAAACATTTTCGCGCAATAAAGGAAGGACTGTAGCATACTGACATTAACCAGAGCCATCTTGGAGTGATACATATTACCATGAATATGATCGATCCTACACATGTTTTTTTGTGTTTTTACACGCATTTTTATACTCCATTATCCAAGTACGATCAACTATGTGAGACAGAAGCAATTTATCACTATCCCACCATTTCAAACTTCTCATTGTTTTATATTTCAAATTACTTGGTCTTAAAACAGAATTATATATATATGATTTGGTTTGATGAATCGTCTAAAAATAGTATGCGAGGTAGTTGAACTGCTGTGTAGAATGTTTTGGGGTGATTGGTGAAACGGGACTGAGAAAAAGGGAGGCCCCACGTGCTTTTTACCCATGCAATGCCTCTGGGGATATTGCTGTATTTAGACACAACTACAGCCCGAACCACTCAATGGAGTATAACAACACTTTCAAAAAAGTAGATAGTGAAAAAGAGCTTTTGTAATTTTGTGTAAATCTGGTCAGTAGACTGAGAGGTATTAAAGAAAGATGTTTATAGATATCTAGGGATGCGGAACCGCGGGTAATGGTACCTGCAGGTCCGAAGCCCATATGGAGGATTAAAAACCTCACCCACGATTACCTTAAGTTAAAAAAGCAATAGGGATTTACTGAAAAAAAGCAAAGGTTACAGGGAAGTTATAGTTAATTTGACATTTCACCCACACACTACTAAAGAAATTCAGCAGTTATAATTATTGTTATATTTATCTGAAGAAACTATAACTCGTGCCATTAAGTAACTTTAGGCCACAAGTTATAGTTTCTTAACATAAGTATAACTATGACTGCTGAATTTCTTTAATTTTGTGTGGGTAAAAAATCAACCTAACTATATCGTCCCTGTAACCTTTGTTTTTTCAGTGAATATATATAACACTTACCTTAATTATACTTACAATATAAAGACTTTCCATGCTTGGTAAAGGCATACACGTAGTAAAAATGTGTGTGGTAAAAAATGTATGATAAAGGCATGCATGGTCATTGGCAGCTCTGTAATGTCATAAAACCAATTCTTTTTGGTTCCTGCTAGAGAGGGACTTTTCCAGTCTCACATTGGTACACGAACTAAGAAAAGCATATATAGGGCCTTGCTATAAAATACACTATTGCAATTATTTAACTGGTTGTCATGCTACTTCTTGGAATAGTTTGAAAATGCAGGACTAGTGGATTTGTTGCCCAATTTATAAAATGTGGTTCTGATTGGAAGATCAATAAATATAGTCAAATGAAGAAAAGCATATTTACCAAATACACTTTCAAGCTGTTCGGTTGCCCCTATTGTCTTTGCAGATGCCATAGCATTTAAAAGCACCCTGCATTGGCAAATCAACAGCAGTGACTATAAAGCATTGGCAAAGTGAGACCGATTTATTTTGTCAAAGCTTGTCAACACATAGAACCCAGTTGTACACAATGAACCTGGGCCTACCAGCCATAAACCATAAAAGGTCAACAACTGCTATGACAACTAATTCAGTACAGGTCTTTTTCAAGATAAAGGATAGTTTGTTTTTGGACCATAAATGATTTATTATCAGGCGGATAACAAGAAAAATGTGATATTCCTGCTATCATGTTTTGTGATCTAGGGCATCTTGGATAGCAAACATACTGTTAGAAGTGCTCCACCTTTGGTGAAGTATGTTTCCTTAAATAACTTGTTTTGAAAAAGTGGGTGACAGTCGTTCCGTTCTAAAAACAACTGCCTCTTGACATCATTCTTAGTGCAGATTTCCCTACAATAATGAAGTGTTTAATGCCTTCTTGCAAAGAAAAGATAATGGACAGAATGCATACAACTCTAGATAGGTTATACATGTTGACGGTTGACAGGTCGACATCCTCTACAGGGAAGTATTTAATATAGTAGCCAGCTATTTGATTATGGCAACAGCCTTTAAACCACATACTGTATGAAAGTCTGTTGGGATGGAAAAGTCCACTGCATGTTTCAAGACATGTACACTGCCCGGAGTGCCCAACTGTACTGTTGTCTGGATCCCTAAAGCTGATTTTTTGTTAAAGGCAAACATAGAACATGTGTGTGTGCCAAGCCTCGCACATTGCTGTCTTATTGGACTGGAAGGGGCACCCAAAGAGCTATCTTCATAATGGTGGAAGACTACCACCTTCATCAGGAGTTAGGCAGCACAAGCACAGTGGTCGCAGCATACCGTATAGTGATCAGTTATCTGAGACCTCTAACCTCTCAATTGCAACAGCTATTGCTAAAGGCTACAAAATACATCATTTGGACTGCTGTAGTAGAAGGGGGGAGCTGCAGCCATAGTTTATATGGAAAACCATACCTGCCTGTTGTTCCCTATTGAAGACCTAGAAGGATCAGGAGGGTTGGGCTTCTGCCCTGTCTCCTCACTGCTGAAGTATTAATTTGCACACCCCTGTGCCCTGCAGGACCCTTTCTTAAATCCTTGGGTAATGCTCTTTCACATTTGGCTCTAAGATAGGCGCACTTCATGAAATTGGAAAATAACAAGGTGGTTGGACTATCAGAAACCATGTTATCTCTTGAACTTACCAAACACGTATTCAGACCTACACATCAAGCAGGTCATGTGCAGGACCAAATCTTCTCTAATGTAGTGGAGTGCAAAAAAAACGATGGATTTAGGCCCTGATCTCTGAACTGGGGTGAATGTATGACATTGTTCTGCATTCTGTCCATCAACTGTTGTTTTTGTTGTTTTTGCATAATGTCAATATACAGACAGGTGAAACCATCCCGCAAGTCTGGATGGATAACTATATGATTAGGTTCAGCTGGCCTGTCTTAGTGAAAGCTCAAGCCCCGATGATCAGAGCTCCATATGTATCAAGAGCGTTCTATAGAGTCCAGCAATTGGAGTTCACTCACTCCCTAGAAGACAGTGCCCCCTCTCTTTCAGGCTCACTGGAGGAAGATGCCAGCTTGCTAGACAGCTGTATCCATAATTCGACCAATAAACTGCTGCCAGTCTCTCGATGTACAACCTGCAGAATTAAGCCATCAGGCCCCTGGTTCACAGATATTCTCAGGGAAGAGAAGAAACATTGTAAGACTCTGGAAAGACTATAGAGCTAACAACAGAGTCATATATTAGGCAGTTCTCAAAAAATACTATGCCACAGTCAAAAGAGCTAAGAATCTCTATTTTTATGAAAAGATAGAGGGAGCAGAAAGTAGATCAAGTAGTAAAAAACGTTATGTCCCCTGACGCCTGCGTCAGAGTCCAGCAATCGTTGGTTCAGTCGGATGGTGTGAACAGATGGCCTCCTAGTTTAAAAAACACGGTGTACTCAAGGGCGGTGGAGTCCACATTCTCAAGCTTCCAACACATTCCCCTAGAGGGGTCACCAGCAGCCATATGTAGTCTTAAATCTGGATCTCCTACAGATTATTTCCTTCTGAATCTGTTAACACTACAGGCAACTACCATCAACCCACTGACTAACAAGGTGCTAAATACTTCGCTATCCACAGCAATATTACCCTTTTCCCGGAAGCAGGCAAACGTTCTCCCCCCTTCTAAAAAACAACCACATCTGACCCCAGGGAGCAGTCTAATTACAGACCAATATCTCTGGTGCCAGCTCTTACAAAAGTTTGTAAATCAGCTGCTTTCCCAGTATCTAGAAGACGTTAACCTTCTTCATCCTAGCCACTCTGGCTTCAGACCACATTTTAGTATGGAGGTCACCAAATACACCAAAGGTACCCTGGATACTGGTGTGAAGGCAGTGCTGATTATGCTAGATCTGTCAGCGGCCTTTGACATGGTCCCCAGAAAGTGTAACACAGACAAAACTGAAATTCTATTCTTCTGTCAGCATCCCCCAGAAACATGGCAGACCTTTTGGTCTGAAGACAGATCCCCTCCAGGCCCTCAGGCGGTAATAGTCAAGAATCTGAGTGTCATAATTGACAGCTGTCTATCTTTCCAACCACAAATTAGTTTTGGGGTAGGCACGTGATTTGGTCTACTGCACATCCTAAAGACTTCTTACACTTCCTCTCATTTGCTGCAAGGAAGTTGGTCGTCCAATCACTCAGAACTTCAAGGCTGGGCAATGGGAATGCCCTCGATCTGGAACTACCTGATCAACAGACTGCTGGTGCAGAACATGGAAATCCACATTCTTCTTAGCCTGCCTCAGAGAACACACATGTTCCCTCACCTTTATGTCCTCCACTGGCTTTTAGTAAGGAAGAGTACCCTGTTTGAAGCATTGTTCCTAGTCCACCAAGCACCCCATCACACAAATGCGGGTAACCTCAGGGAAAGAACTAGCGTTTAAGACCCCATTAAGAACTTGAGATCAGTAAACAGCCTCCAGCCCAGGAACCCCAAGATTTGCTGTGCCAGAGCTGGGGGACGGGCCTTCTCTTATTTGGGGTTGTCTGCATAGAATAAGTTCCCTCTTGAGTTATGCTCAGTGAACTCTATTTCCCTATTCCAAAAAAGATTGAAAACATGGCTTTTCACACAAGAAGAAACAAGTTATTTACCTGTACACTATGGTTCTCCAGTATTGATATCTTTCATAGATTCACATGCTTGTATCTTCTCCATTGTCATGGTGGGAGTCTCACGGCAAAGGAAATACATAGCAGTAAAAAGAAAGACTGCCTAGATACCATAGTGCTCGATGCCAGGACTAGATGAACCGCGCGGGAGAAGATGATCGCAAGAAAAGAATTGATTTAAGAGGCGGCTATGGATAAAATGGATTAAGACATCTACAGAAGTCATGAGAATAGAGGAACGGAGAAGCCACATTCCAATCCACTGTGCAAGCCTTACATGAATACACCCCCACCCTGATGAAGACCTTCAAAATAATTATTCCTTTTGGTGCCACATACTGAAGGTTGAAACGCGTTGGCTCCCACCTGAGAGAGGCTCAGAGCAAACAATACAACATTGCTTGCACCACACTAGGCGCACCTGAGCAGAATGTTTGAAACTCATGATTGGAGTTTGTGAAATAACTCTCTGACCTCCCTAGGACCTGTTGCAATTTAGTATATTGAGGACAAAATAAAACATAGTCCCATTATTGTATGCAAATAAGTAGGACTGCTTTAAGTTTAAAAGCTTATCCTTTGGACTGTTATGTTTTGGTCACTAATCACATATTTGTATGTCATGTAAATAGTCCTCGCATCACTTGTTTTTGTTATTTGTTGCGCAAAGAGTTGTTGTTGTACAAATAATTATGAGGATTATGTTTTAATATGTCACGTGGTAGGAACTTCCTTTTTGATAAACAAAGTATGAAGCATGAAATTACAAATAAATATAACCCAGAACTAATTAAAAAGACTGCTGTGGTATAAGAAAAATCTTATTGATGGTGTCAGAGGTATTTCTCTTTTACTTCAGGATCAGTGGGAATGGGGGAAATGCATATGCGAACATTCCTGTCCAACCGAGCTGAAGATCCTTACCCCAAGATCCTGGCTGAGGGAAGCTGCTTGCAAACTGTTTGCACTTTTTGTTGCTTCGATTGACAAACAAGTCCAGAGCTGGAGTGCCGCATAATCGAAAAATTCGGATGAGCTGATCCTGATTCAATTCCCATCCATGACAAACACTCACTGTTCTGCTTAGTGAATCTGCTCTTATGTTGTATATTCCGGGAACATGTTGAACTTGCAGGGAGATATTGTGAACTAGAAGCCAATTACAGATTTCTTGAGCTAGTGTTGATAGGGGCTTTGATCTTGGTCCCTCCTGTTTTATTAAATAAAACATCGTTCTTGTACTGTCTGTCCTGACTAGGACTGTAGAATTGTGAATCCTGGGGAGAAAGGCTTGAAGACCCAAGAACACTGATTTTAGTTCCAAAAGGTTGATGTCTAATTGAGCCTCTTATTTGCTCCAATGTCCTTGAATCGCTAGGTTCCGAAGATGCGCTACCCATCCCTGCAATACTGCATCTGTTGTCATTATATAAATGGGAGATTTTGGTTCAAAGATTAGCCCTTCTGATAAGTTCTGCCTCATTCCCCACCATGACAGCGCCTCCTTTATTTGAAGATTGATGAGGATCCGATCCTCGAAGGAACCTTGATGTTGCACCCATTAAAGGTCTAGAAGTTCTTGTAGAGGCCGCATGCGAAGCAGACAATTTGGAACTAAGGGGATGCAAGATGACATCATGCCCAACAAAGATTTGAATTTTACTTACTGAAGTGGACTTTCTTTTCTTTAGTTGTGAGGTAACCATCAGAATCTTTCGGATGCATTCCTCTGAAGGGTATGCTTTTGCTTCTCTGGTTTGTAAAAATTGAAGAGACTGGGATGGACTTAGAAAAGATTTTTCCATGTTTATCGGTAAACCCAGAAGCTGGAAGAGACTTATACAACATTCCAAGGATTGACGAGTGTCTTTGTACAATGCGCTCTTTATCAACCAATCAGCCAGATATGGGTATATCTGATAACCTTGCTGCCTCAGATTCGCTGCTACCGGCACCATGCATTTCGTGACGCGGACTGAAGGGTAACACTCTGAATTGGTAGTGGAGCCCCGCAATGGCAAATATGAGATACTGTCTGTGTGGTTCGTGAATTGGAATATGGAAGTATGCATCTAATAGATCTAAGGATGTCATATAATCCCCTCTTCTCAACATCATCAGAATTTATTGAAGAGATAGCATATGGAAGGATTGCTTCCTGATCAACTTGTTTAAGCCTTTGAGATCCATTACCTGTCTCCATTTGTTTGATTGCTTTTTACGTATGAGGAAAAAGTGCGAGTAGAATCCTTTCACTAGCTGTTGAAGAGGGACCTCCTCTATTGCTCCTTTTATCAGAAGAGACAAAACGTCCGCCTTGAGGGCCAAGAGATGTTGCTGTTTTCTGTGAATGGGAGGACGGTCTGGAGGTTTGTAGAGGAATTCTAGGGTGTGACCGTGACAAATTATGTCTAATACCCATCTGTCCAATGTTATAGACATTCATTGGTGGAAATGAGAAGAAAGGTAATGGGTCTGATGCAGGCTGTGGAATGACGAAGTGGTTGGTGCCTTGAAATTGTCACTGTCTTCGATTGGTGTCCTGTAATTTTCCTCTTGTCAATGGCTTTCATCTGGACTGTTGCTGGTAAGATGAATTTGAGGATCGAAATTGCTGAGTATTTGAATACTGACAATACCCTTGTTGATGGTAGGCTGGTATCTATTGGACTGATAGGACGATATTTGTTGAAAATGTCCTTGTGATCCTCTGCCCCAAAAGGAGTGAAATCTGTCTTGTTGCAGTGAACCTAATGCCCTCGCCGTATCCGTCTTAATAGCCTGCAGGGCATCATCCACGTGGCTGCCAAATACACTTTCTCATATCTTAGTCTGCACTTCCGGACAGAAAGAGGTAGCCTTAAGCCATCCCTGCCTGCGAAATGCTATGGCTCCTGCCATTTGTCTAAACGCCACAGCTGATATATCCATGGCTTTGTCTGTGAATTCCGAAGCTGCTCTAGATCCATCTTGTAAATTTAGTACAGCTTCTTCCTTCTTGTCCTCTGGCAGATGTGATAAAAGAGGAGCAATATCCGACCACATTTGTTGCCTGTTGAAAAGGCTAATTATGGTGAGCTCATTCGATGCTTTAATAGAAGCTGCCGCCATGACTGCAACGCGTTTGCCTGTACCATCAAGTTTCCTTCCTTCCTAATCAGGAGGAGCTGAACATGCTGCTGATGGATTCTTTGATCGTCTTTGTGCAGCTTGCATCACCACAGACTCTGGTCGGGGATGTCCAATAAGACATGCCGGGGAGGATTCTGGAACCCGGTATTTCTTCTCTTTTCTGGAAACCAAGACTGCGACAAAAGCTGGATTCTTCATGATTTTCAACCGTTCCGCCCATAGATGTTTTACCATGGGGATTGTCCTTATTGATTTTCTACAAGACTCTTTGAAATCATATAGGAAATATTCTGGTTCCTTAACTGGCAGAGGGAGATCAAACCTCTTGGAAGCTTTTTCCATGAGTTCATGGAATCTCAGGATGTCCTCCGGTGGAGATGTCATGGAGGAGGGTGATGACGATGAAGAAGAAGGGATAATTTATTGGTCCCATTCATCAGACTGATTTGCATATGGTCATGTTTAAACTGGGGTGGCGAAGTGAGCTAAAGAATGATTATGGATTAAACCCAGATCAGTTGACTGGGGTGAGTGCTTGCAATGTTCAACGCTCCGTCAGTCATCCCCTTTGGTTTTGCTATCTATGGCAGTTTTTCTTTTTACTGCTGTGTATTTCCTTTACCGTGGAACTCCCACCATGACGACGGGGAAGATACAAGCACGTGAATCTATGAAAGATACAATACTGGAGAATAAGTGGTCTTGGCAACTCCTGCAAAGCTGCAGTGAGCGGAGTGCCAGGAAGCTCTTTAGAGTAGCCCGGCGTTTTATGCAGTGTCACTGCGGTGAGGCCTACAGGCTCACTCACCTTTTTAAAAGTTCTGCTGCTGTGTGCTCAACTCAAACTTGGCTACATCAGATAGATGTAGAGTACTGCACAGAGCAGGATTAGTGACTGTGCGGGATGTGTGTGTGCCTGGGAAGGGTACAATACAGAGATAAAGCAGTACTGTGTAGTACATGTGGGATAAGTGCATGTGCTGAGTGTATGTGTGCCTTTTGCTTTTGTTGCCCTAAGTGGGAAGGATATGCCCAGACGTGGGTCCTGTGCTCACTGCGCCACTGGATTCAAGGTAGCCTGGAGGATGATTGTTGATGCCTCAAAACTGGTCTTAGGAGGCTTAGTTCCATTACAGGGTAGAACCTAGCCTGGCAGTTCGGGCAGGGCTGTTTCCATGAGGAGCAGGGCCAAGACTGATTTGCATACGCCTGGGTCCAAACTGGGGTGGTGTGGTGAGCAAAAGGAAGACGGATTAAACCCAGATCTTTGTGTGTGGGAGTAAATGTTTGCATTGTTCAGCATTCCGTCCATCATTTGTTCCTTTTGCTTTTGTCGCCCTCAGTAGGAAGGGTATGCCGAGACGTAGGTCCTGTGCTCACTGCACCACTGGACTCAAGCTAGTCTGGCAAATATGGGGTGATAAAATAAATACCACACAACACCTCGGGTCTACAAAGGAAGGTGGAAAATGAGAAAAGGTAAGGATAAGCATATGTCAAAAAGTTAAGACACCAACCTCCTCTATTCAAGAGGAGAACCTCTTTTGCCAGAACCCATCATTCACAGATTGTGAGGTTTCATCATTGGGGTCTGGCCTCCTCTCGCCAGGGAACTCAGCCTCAAGAATTGACTGGGGCACCCTTAGCTGATTGAAGAACTAGAGGATGGCTGATGACTCTACAGAGTGCAACATAGAACCCAAAGGCATATATTCATGCTATGTGAAAAGGGTTTCCAACAAAAGAAGAAGAAACGTGCAGCGCTAAATAATACGAAAAAAGTGTGTTTAAAAATGACTAAAGGAGCTCCATACCAATTTTATTCCAAGAGTACCCTCGTCATGTTTAAAAAGCAGTATGCTAACATTTGAGATTGTCAACTGTTAAGCAGAGAAAATAGGTCGACATGTTTCTGCCCTCACAAGGATCTACTAATATCGGGGCATTCTTCAGGACCAGACAAACAAAAAATACAGAGCTGCTGCTAATTATCGAAAAGTGAAAAACTATACAGTGATGAATGTCAAATGAAACATTTCATATACTACACCGGTAAAGTCCAACTAGGCAGAAGTGGAAGAAATTACTGGTTACCTGCAAAGACAATATACATATATTAACCCCTTCCATGCTGATGACGAACCCCAGCCGTCATGCACTACGGTGCTCGTGTGCTGATGACGGCTGGGGTTCGTCACGGCCCGCCCCTGTTCGTGTTGGTTACAGCACACCAGAGGAATCGCGGCCGCATGGAAGGGGTTAAAGTATTGCTTGCCCATACCTAACATATTCACCAAAAAGCTATCTCTCTCATATGAAAGGGCTAAAATGAAACCCTGAAGTGGTTTCAAAGAAGTCTATATAGTACATACACTTACCCATATCAATTGGTTGTCACCCTCACCTCTACCTGATCACTACTCAGGGAAGGGGGCCCACTCTATAACAGAAAGTGATGTCCATGATGCAATTTATCATGGCATGTCTATCTATCACAAGATTCTTATTTATTAAACATCCTACACAATAGCGATGCATTCTCAATACATCATTGAGGGCATGGATGGCATGGGATTGTGGTGATTTTTGAGTGTTTTTCGACTTTTTGGGGTGTTGTTGGGCCTGGCCATGTGGGTGGGGGCCATTTTGAGGCCTGGTACAGGCAGGGCCTGGCCATGTGGTGGGGGTCAAGGGGCCATTTTAAAGCAAGGCAGTGTGCTCTGGCCTGTACCCAGTTTGCCTTGTTTTCAACCATTATGCCCAGGGGTACTCAATGGTGCATGGCCTAGTCTTTCTGTGGGGTGTCCTGAATTTAAACATCATTGAGGGCATGGATGGCATGGGATTGTGGTGATTTTTGTGTGTTTTTAGACTTTTAGGGTTGGTGTTGGGGCCTGGCCATGTGGGTGGAGGCTTTTTTGAGGCCTGGTACAGGCAGAGCCTGGCCATGTGGTGGGGGTAAAGGGGCCATTTTGAAGCTGGGCAGTGTACTCAGGCCTGCACCCAGTTTGCCTTGCCTTCAACCATTATGTCCAGGGGTACTCAATGGTGCATGGGCCTAGTCTTTCTGTGGGGTGTCTTGAATGTAGACATCATTGAGGGCATGGATGGCATGGGATTGTGGTGATTCTTGTGTGTTTTTCAACTTTTTGGGTTGGTGTTGGGGCCTGGCCATGTGGGTGGGGGCCATTTTGAGGCCTGGTACAGGCAGGGCCTGGCCATGTGGTGGGGGTCAAGGGGCCATTTTGAAGCCAGGCAGTGTGCTCAGGCCTGCACCCAGTTTGCCTTGCTTTCAACCATTATGCCCAGGAGTACTCAGTGGTGCATGGGCCTAGTCTTTCTGTGGGGTGTCTTGAATTTAAACATCATTGAGGGCTTGGATGGCATGGGATTGTGGTGATTATTGTGTTTTTTTACTTTTTGGGTTGGTGTTGGGGCCTGGCCATGTGGGTGGGGGCCATTTTGAGGCCTGGTACAGGCAGGACCTGGCCAAGTGGTAGGGGTCAAGGGGCCATTTTGAAGCCAGGCAGTGTGCTCAGGCCTGCACCCAGTTTTCCTTGCTTTCAACCATTATGCCCAGGGGTACTCAGTGGTGCATGGGCCTAGTCTTTCTGTGGGGTGTCTTGAATTTAAACATCATTGAGGGCATGGATGGCATGGGATTGTGGTGATTTTTGTGTGTTTTTTACTTTTAGGGTTTGTGTTGGGGCCTGGCCATGTGGGTGGGGGCCATTTTGAGGCCTGGTACAGGCAGGGCCTGGCCATGTGGTGGGGGTCAAGTGGGGCCATTTTGAAGCCAGGCAGTGTGCTCAGGCCTGCACCCAGTTTGCCTTGCTTTCAACCATTATGCCCAGGGGTACTCAATGGTGCATGGTCCTAGTCTTTCTGTGGGGTGTCTTGAATTTAAACATCATTGATGGCATGGATGGCATGGGATTGTGGTGATTCTTGTGTGTTTTTCGACTTTTTGGGTTGGTGTTGGGGCCTGGCCATGTGGGTGGGGGTCATTTTGAGGCCTGGTACAGACAGGGCCTGGCCATGTGGTAGGGGTCAAGGGGCCCTTTTGAAGCCAGGCAGTGTGGTCAGGACTGCACCCAGTTTGCCTTGCTTTCAACCATTATGCCCTGGGGTACTCAGTGGTGCATGGGCCTAGTCTTTCTGTGGGGTGTCTTGAATTTAAACATCATTGAGGGCATGGATGGCATGGGATTGTGGTGATTTTTGTGTGTTTTTCGACTTTTTGGTTTGGTGTTGGGGCCTGGCCATGTGGGTGGGACCATTCTGAGGCCTGGTACAGGCAGGGTCTGGCCATGTGGTGGGGGTCAAGGGACCATTTTGAAGCCAGGCAGTGTGCTCAGCCTGCACCCAGTTTTCCTTGCTTTCAACCATTATGCCCAGGGGTACTCAGTGGTGCATGGGCCTAGTCTTTCTGTGGGGTGTCTTGAATTTAAACATCATTGAGGGCATGGATGGCATGGGATTGTGGGGATTTTTGAGTGTTTTTTGACTTTTTGGGGTGTTGTTGGGGCCTGGCCATGTGGGTGGGAGCCATTTTGAGGCCTGGTACAGGCAGGACCTGGCCATGTGGTGGGGGTAAAGGGGCCCTTTTGAAGCCAGGCAGTGTGGTCAGGACTGCACCCAGTTTGCCTTGCTTTCAACCATTATGCCCTGGGGTACTCAGTGGTGCATGGGCCTAGTCTTTCTGTGGGGTGTCTTGAATTTAAACATCATTGAGGGCATGGATGGCATGGGATTGTGGTGATTTTTGTGTGTTTTTCGACTTTTTGGTTTGGTGTTGGGGCCTGGCCATGTGGGTGGGACCATTCTGAGGCCTGGTACAGGCAGGGTCTGGCCATGTGGTGGGGGTCAAGGGGCCATTTTGAAGCCAGGCAGTGTGCTCAGCCTGCACCCAGTTTTCCTTGCTTTCAACCATTATGCCCAGGGGTACTCAGTGGTGCATGGGCCTAGTCTTTCTGTGGGGTGTCTTGAATTTAAACATCATTGAGGGCATGGATGGCATGGGATTGTGGGGATTTTTGAGTGTTTTTTGACTTTTTGGGGTGTTGTTGGGGCCTGGCCATGTGGGTGGGAGCCATTTTGAGGCCTGGTACAGGCAGGACCTGGCCATGTGGTGGGGGTAAAGGGGCCATTTTTAAGCCAGGCAGTGTGCTCAGGCCTGCACCCAGTTTGCCTTGCTTTCACCCATTATGCCCAGGGGTACTCAGTGGTGCATGGGCCCAGTCTTTCTGTGGGGTGTCTTGAATTTAAACATCATTGAGGGCATGGATGGCATTGGATTGTGGTGATTTTTTGAGTGTTTTTCGACTTTTTGGGTTGGTGCTGTGGCCTGGCCATGTGGGTGGGGGCCATTTTGAGGCCTGGTACAGGCAGGGCCTGGCCCTGTGGTGGGGGTCAAGGGGCCATTTTGAAGCCAGGCAGTGTGCTCAGGCCTGCACCCAGTTTGCCTTGCTTTCAACCATTATGCCCAGGGGTACTCAGTGGTGCATGGGCCTAGTCTTTCTGTGGGGTGTCTTGAATATAAACAACATTGAGGGCATGGATGGCATTGGATTGTGTGATTTTTTGAGTGTTTTGGGACTTTTTGGGGTGTATAACTGATGTTCCTCTGGCTTCCATTGCTTTTAGATGCACAAGAGAACCACCAGTGCCAGGAAGAAGTCCTGCAGCGGTGTGTGCAGCACAAAGTCAGATGACGTCACGTGTGGCCACAGACAAGACAACTCTGCAAATCGTGCAACTGCGGCCTGCAGTTCTGACATCTCAAGAAGAAGGCCCCAAAGAAAGTTGGCCGTAGTGCCTCAGCAAAAAAAGTTGCCAGTGCTACTGCCAATAAGAAGGAGCAGAAGAAGCAAGTGGCACCACCTACCAATGAGAATGGTGTGCCCACCGACACCTTTTTTGGGAAAAAAAACTACGCCTGCAGCAGCAGCGGTGTCCGTCGGGGACCAAGCTGGAAGCAGCACCTCCACTTCATTGGGCTCAGTTCCACCACGGCAACTTAGGTCCAAGACCATGAGTGCTGCTGCGGCAGCCACTTTGGTTGTTCAATCACCATCGACCAGTAATCTTGGCTCATCACAAGAAAGTACCATCCAATCAATGCTGGGTGTAACTCAGCTGACGAGTGTTCAACAACCACAGCCACAAACACAGGTGCAACTAGTACAAGCGCAAGTACATGGGCAAGGAGAGGCGCAAGTAGAGCCGCAAGGAGAGGCGCAAGTAGAGGCGCAAGTAGAGGCGCATGGACAGGTACATGGAGAGGTGCAACTAGAGGTTCATGGAGCAGCACAACTGCCTACAATGCTTGTTCCTCCAGAAGTAGGGGCACATCAGGAAATTGATATTCAAGAGGAGGTATCATCCGAGGAAGCCACTCCTCCTGATGATGATCCATTGTCTTCCAGATCCCCAGCAAGAAAAAGGTCAAGGAGGGATACTACTAGTACTACAAGTTCTTCTTCAAGCCCCCTTCATTCTGATGACCTTGATCGTGATTGGAACCCAGCAATGCAGTCTGAGAGTGAGTCGTGCCATGAGCCGACAAAGGTAGCTAAGCCTAAAAGGAAGGCTCCCGCAAGCCTTCGACTTATGGGTGATGACGACGAACAAGAAGTGGTGTCTTCTGCTGCTGATGAACAGTCTGACGACGACCCAGTCATCACAGTTGTGACTCCAGCCCAAGCTGGCATGCAGCAGACACACATTTTGACCCTATCCCGAATGGCTGCTGAGCGGGATATGGGCCGCGTGGCACTGGTATCACCACCGTTAACTACAACACCAACATGACCTACAGCTTCCATCTTTTTTAGTCAGAAGGGCCGGCATGGCCCTCCATCCAGCTCGACCTCAAGTAGTGGTGCTGTAAGTGAACAACAGAAACGAATTCAGCCACGCCCATCCTCCAATTCATCTGGCATTGAAAGTCAAAGTAACACCTCCACCTTCAGCAGACATCACCAGTCCCCAGTTTGGGACTTCTTTACTGTTAGCGCAAAGGCGAAAAACATGGCTGTTTGTTCGATTTGTAAAGTATTCGTTAGTCGGGGTAAGCTTGGTACCAACTATGGTACCGGAGGCCAGAGAGGTCATCTCAAGCAACACCACATTATCATTTGGGAAGCACACATGAGGAAGATCAAGGAAGGCAAAAGTAAAACAAATCCAAATGTATCCCTTGATATTGCATCTGATGATGACGAGAAGCTGATCGTGCAGGGGGGAAGTGAAGAAGCGACAGACATTTTACACCCAGCTCTGCTGGCAGCAGCACTGCAGTGGTATTACCCACACCCTCTACCCCTGCAACATCTATGAGGCACACTAAGAGTCTGGGAGAGACACCAATGCGCAAAACTACATCACTGGGCCTAACTGGTTTGAAGACGTCATCATCATCATCACGTAAAATGATCCAGCCCACCATTTGCGGAATGTTGTGGTCGGAGGCGCCATTTGAACGCAACCACCCAACGGTACGTCTGTATAACACAAAGCTGGCTAAAATGCTAGCGCTGGACTTTCTCCCTTTTTCTTTCGTGGAAGGGGTGGGGTTTCTAGAATTAGTGGCAACAGTCTGCCCTAAATTGCCAGAGTTGCAGTTCCAGCACTACATCAAGATGTGCTGGAGGTGATTTAGGCAGCTTTGCAGAAGAGTGCTGTTCACACTATCCACTTGACAACAGACATGTGGACCAGTTGCCAAGCCCTTGATTACATGTGCATCACTGCACACTGGGTCTCTTTTGCAGGGTCTTTTGCAGGGGTTAGAGACAAGACAAGTGCAGTTGTTGACCTGGACACAGTTTTTCAAGCTACTCGGAAACATGCAACATTAGCCATGTTTGCCATGGAGAAAACTCATACTGCAAAAAACATTTTGGAGGAGTTTAACAGTAAGGTCTCTGTATGGCTGCAACCAAGAAATCGCATAGTTGGTTATGTTTCCACGGATAATGGCAGTAACATAGTTAAGGCCATGCAGGACGGTGAATATTTCAGAGTGCCGTGTTTGGCGCACTGTATAAACCTGGTTGTGCAAGATTTCTTGAAAAATGAAAACACAGTTAAGAAGTTACTGACCACCTGCCGAAGAATCTGCACACATTTCAGCCATTCTTTTAAGGCCCGGAAGGAGCTGAGGAACATTCAACATGAACGTAAAGTGCCAGTCAAAGGACTCATCCAGGAGGTGGCAACACGTTGGAACTCAACCTTTTACATGCTTGAGCGTCTGTTTGAGCAGTGCATGGTAATCAATGACTATGTCTTTCAACTAGGTTCTACTATGAAAGACATGAGGCTAGAGTTGGAGGAATGGAAGCTAGTTAAAAGCCTGACAGACATGCTTCGTCCTTTTGAGGTCTTAACGCGTGAAGTCAGCAGGGAGGACTGTTCTTTGAGCAAAGCTATCCCATTGTTGGTCATGCTAGAGCACCAACTGAAGGCGGTGTCTTCAACGTTCAGAGATGATGTTGAAAAGCAAGACGCATATCTGTTGGCGGAGAAGTTATTAATCCGCCTAGTTGCCAATGAAAGGCTTAAAAACATACATACAGAACAACATTACATTTGTGCCACTATTCTGGATCCACGGTACAAAAAGGCAGTGGCCAGCAAAGCATTCATTCCTTTTGATGAAGCAGATGTTTCAAAGTACAAACATTGGCTAGCTGTGTCAGCCACTCGGTTCGAAAAAGAACAGCAGAAAATTCAAGGAGCCGGCAGAAGTCCAACTGAATCAGCAGGCCATCCAGCGTCAAGTTCCACTTCTGAATCTGTTGGCGAAGGGAGTCACTTTTCCTCACAGCCGTTAACGACATCAGCAGCAACCGTATCATCATCCTCACCTGCACCAGGCCCAGCCATAATATTGTCGGAAGCGGATTGGCTAACTCATCAAGGATTTGCTCGTTCCAGTGCTGCGAAGGCCACAGATGGTACGCAAAGTGGAGCAACCGTGGAGAACCTTGAGTCGATGGTGCAGGCCTATCTGGATGACCCAACAGAGGTCTTTGTTAATACGTACCCATTGCTGTATTGGTACAGGAAAATGGCTCTATGGCCACTGATCACCAACCTGGCTATAAATTATTTGTCTTGCCCACTCGCAAGCGTGTCTTCTGAACGTGTTTTCAGTGCTGCTGATGCCATTGTAACTTCAAAAAGGACCCGCCTCTCGGCCACAAATGTGGAGAGGTTAACATTGATCAAGATGAATCAGCACTTGATACCACCAGATTACAAAGTACGTGAATGCACGCAGGAAGAAGAGGACACCGACTTAGGTGACGGAAGTTCCTCTCTGTTACCTGACCTACTCCCGTCTCAATTCATGGAGTTTGAGGACGAGCTCTACTTCCCTAACACCGAGCCCTGAAAATGATTTCTTTTTTTCGTCCTTATTCACTTTTATTCCTTTGTTTTCCAACTTTTACCACAACAAAACTCTAATCACCTAATCACAACAAGTCCATCAGCAGCACCTACTTCATCTTATATTCCTTATTGATTTGAAGGTGCCGCAGTCTGCATTTCTGAGGTTCACAAGTTCACAACTCAATCATGCTCCTTTATACTCCTCCTCCAGACTCCCCCTATCAATTTCCCTCAAGGCAGATGGATGGATTACGACGAGTCCCCTCAAGTGGGACTGAAATTACTGACTGACTACATGCTTGCTGATTGCTAACAGAGTTACTTCTGATATTGACAGTAGAGGTTGCCCTGAGGGCCCTCACTTTCCGAAGAAGATGCGGTCAAAAAGTAGAACAGGTAATGAATAATTGAGAAGATGGCATGCAGTGGACAGCAATGGCTGTCTGGCTCTGATGAAACCAATTGCTGTTTGTTTTTTGTGCATGAAATGATGATTCATATATTCTTGTCTTAGTTAATATTTAATATTTTACACAGTAATTGTAACTCATGTCCACCAACTCTGTTTTTTTACCTTGTTTAATTAAAATTGTACTTCAAATTTAGGGGCCACTATATTGCATTTCAGAAAATATGCAAAATGTCCTTGGAGCGGACTCACTTGCCAATATACCATGATGATTGATTAAATAATATATCTTTTTTCTTTACAGTCACTCACTGGGATGGATGGATCATCAGCGTTGGTTTACGGAAGAACTATGACCAATTCGTGAGTGGAAAACAGGTAAACCAGTCTACAACAACTACTACAGCAGGACTACATGTCTGTCTATTCGTTGTATGTATTGGTCGAGAGCATGTCAGTGTACTGTTGTTGCTATGCCAGGCAGAGTCCACTCCAGACAGCAGTTCATGTAAAATTGAGACTATGTGGCTTGCTGCATACAATTAGATATGCTTTGTCTGTCTGACAAAGAACCTAGGTATGCTACATCAGGTTACTTCACTCAGTGGTGCCTGCCTTGACCCTCTGCATGGCACTGCCTCAAGCTTGGGCCAGACATCCGTTATGTTTGCAAAATTTGCTCTTTTTCGATATTTCGCAAATCTTGCGAAAGTACAGAAAAATCGCAAATTCTTGAGCGGAACAGATTTTTGGCCCATGCTTGCGGCAGGGCCATGCAGACGGTCAAGGCAGGCACCACTGAGTGAAGCATCCTCCTGATGTAGCATACCAAGGCTCTTTGACACAGACGGACAAAGAATATCTACGGTTTAGGGTTCAGTGCGATTTACTAGGGTTTTTGGGTTTAAGTTGGTATGGTTCACGCTGATTCTAGGGCTCGGGCCCGATGCAGGTTCATTCATAATGATGTTGGCAATGTTTTAGGGGGCTTTGGTGTTCTTTGGTCCAGAAATGGCAAAATTGTGGCCTTTTTGGGTGTTTTGCGGGCGCGTGTATTTGGGTGAAAACTAGTTGTAGACCTTCTTCTTCTTCTTCTTCTTCTTCTTCTTCAAAGAGCGCAGTGGTTCGATTTTGTTCTGCCTTGCTGAGACTCTTGGGAATCGCTGTAACAAGTGACTGTCCAGGCAAGTTTCAAGAGGATCGAAGTAGTAGAAGTGCAGAAATGTTTTGTGAACAGCGCAATTTGCCATGTTTTGAATATACCAGTATTGCATGTTTTTGGGGGGCTGTTTGGGGGTGTTCTAGATTTGTGCGGGAGGGTGTGGGGGTCTGGGAGCACTGCTTGGATAGCATAATTTTGTTTGGAAGTGATTTGAAGAAAATCCATGGAGGGAAAGAGGAGTCAGGGCCTAGCTGCAGAGCGCGTTTGGACCGATGTTGACTGGTTGGCTGAAAATTTTCTAATTATGAGTTTTTGCATTTTTGCTTTTTGCCTGTTTAGGGGTGTTCTACTTTTTTGCGGGTGGCTGCAGGAGTCTGGGGGCATAGCTCGGAAGGTCTAATATCGGAATCAAGTGTTTTGGACTAAATCCATGGTGAAAAAGTGTTTCCGTTTTTGCTCACTTGCCTGTTTTTGGGGTGCTGTTTGGGGGGCTTCTAGGTTATTGGGGGTGGGTTTTGGGGTCTGGAGGCACTGCTGGCACAGTCTAATTTTGATTGCATTTTTTTTTCAGAAAATCGATGGTGGAAAAGGGGAGTTAGGGCCTAGCTGCAGAGCGTATTTGGACTGAATTGAAGGTAGGCCCATTTTTGCTTTTTGCCTGTTTGGGGGTGTTCTGCTTTTTGGCGGGTGGCTGCAGGGGTCTGGGGGCATTGCTGGGAAGGTCTAATACTGGATAAAAGTGGTTTGGAGAAAATCAGAGGTGAAAAAGTTTTTACGTTTTTGCTCACTTGCCTGTCTTTTGGGTTTTGCTTTTTGGCTGTTTGGGGGGTGTTAAACTTGTTTCCGCCTGGGTTGACGGGTCTGGGGGTATTGCTATGAAGGTCTAATACCGGATAAAAGTGGTTTGGAGAAAATCGGAGGTGAAAAAGTTTTTGCGTTTTTGCTCACCTGCCTGTCTTTGGGGTGCTGTTTGGGGGACTTCTAGGATTTTGTGGGTGGGTTTTGGGGTCTGGGAGCACTGCTGGCACAGTTTAATGTTGACTGCATTTGTTTTTCAGGAAATCCATGGTGGAAAAGGGGAGTTAGGGCCTAGCTGAGAAGCGCATTTGGACTGAATTCCAGGTAGTCCCGAAATTTGCTAACTTTTTGCGGTTTTGCTTTTTGGCTGTTTAGGGGTGTTAAACTTGTTTTCACCCGGGTTGACGGGTCTGGGGGCATTTCTGGGAAGGTCTAATACAGGATAAAGTGGTTTGGAGAAAATCGGAGGTGAAAAAGTTTTTTAATTTTCAGACATTTCGCTCACTTTAGCATTTTCGGGGGGCTGTTTGGGGGGATTCCTGGTGCTTGGGGGGGTTTGGGGTCTTGGAGCAACGCTGGGTATGGATTCTTTTGATTGCAAGTGAAAAAGTTTTAACTTTTCAGAGTTTTCGCTCACTTTTGTTTTTTCGGGGGCCTGCTTGGGGGGGTTCCTGGTGTTTGGGGGGGTTTGGGAGTCTTGGAGCAACGCTGGGTATGGATAGTTTTGATTGCAAGAGGTTTGAAGAAAATCCATGGTGGCAAAGGGGAGTTAGGGCCTAGCTGCAGAGCGCGCACGGAATGATCTGGGATTGAGGGCTAAATAATTCTAAGTGTCACTTTTTGCGGTTTTGCTTTTTGTCTGTTTGGGGGTTTTAAACTTATTTCCGCCTGGGTTGACGGGTCTAGGGGCATTGCTTTGAAGGTGTAATACCGGATGAAAGTGGTTTGGAGAAAAATGGAGGTGAAAATTTGTTGGCGTTTTTGCTCACTTGCCTGTCTTTGGGGTGCTGTTTGGGGGGCTTCTAGGTTTTTGAAGGTGGGTTTTGGGGTCTGGGAGCACTGCTGGCACAGTCTAATGTTGATTGCATTTGTTTTTCAGGAAATCCATGGTGGAAAAGGGTAGTTAGGGCCTAGCTGCAGAGCGCATTTGGACTGAATTCCAGGTAGGCCCGAAATTTGCTAAGTCTCACTTATTGCAGTTTTGCTTTTTGGCTGTTTGGGGGTGTTAAACTTGTTTTCGCCCGGGTTGATGGGTCTGGGGGCATTGCTGGGAAGGTCTAATACCGGATAAAAGTGGTTTGGAGAAAATCAGAGGTGAAAAAGCTTTTCCATTTTCAGACATTTCGCTCACTTTAGCGTTTTCGGGGGGGGATGTTTGGGGGGGGGTTCCTGGTGTTTAGGGGGTCTTGGAGCAACACTGGGTATGGATAGTTTTGATTGCAAGTGGTTTGAAGAAAATCCATGGTGGGTAAGGGGGGATTTGGCCTAGTTTCAGAAAGCGGTTGGCACTATTTTTAACTTAGGGCTCGTTAGGGTTAGCACTGCAGTATTGCATGTGTTTGGGGGTGTTCTAGATTTTTGCGACTGGGTTCTGGCCGGGTCTTGGAGCACTCGTGGGAATGTCTAATTTTGGTTGCAAGTGGTTTGAAGAAAATCCATTGTGGAAAAGGGGGGTTTTGGGCCTACTTTCTGAGTGCGTTTTGGCACGATTAGAACTTAGGCCTCTGCGAGGTAGCAGTATTGCACGTTTTTGAGAGGGTAATGTGGGGTGTTCTGGATTTTTGGGAGTGATACTGTCAACTCTGAAACTGAGAGTGTTATTTTTGCACTACACAGCCGTGGTGTTTGTATCACTTCTTGTTTTTCCATCAACAATTACAGGCCGGCTTTTACCCTGTGCCATGGAACAAATGACGTACTACTCAGGCTTACCATTAGCGATTTGCAATTCCGCAATCGGCAGGCAGTGGACAGTGTGTCTGGTCACCAAGATTGATCGACAGACCATCAGATGGAATGAAGGAGTACCGCGAATAAGAGGAATGGCTGGATGCATGAACTTCACAAATTCAGCAGGACAACTACAACATAGAGTTACAGTATCCTCTTAAATTCTCCTAATCTTTTAAATGTTATTGTTGTGTACTTGAACTTATTTTTACGAGTGTGACTCTGTGCGTTTGTTTGATCTCTGCTTCAAATTCATCCCTCCAGCTATTTGATATACGTCTTTGCTTTTTTTTAACGTATTTAATGTTCTAATAATAAGTCTACTCTTTATTCTCTCTGAGGGCAAAGAGGCAAGTGAAATTGCGTAATTAGTTACTGCAGCCCTGTACTGTCAACGTGTTTCTTCGTAGTTACTAGTAAGTTGCAGTAAGTAGTAGTACTATTTTTCAGTAACCCAACCATCCATTTAGCAAACAACTTCATGCATGCAGTAGTGCACTACCTTAGAAGATTTATCAATATCTTCGAATCCAAAGATGTGTTTCTCTTCATTTGTTGTCTGTCCATGCTGTGTTTTTTTTTCCTCTCTAACAAACTTTCCCGAAAACCCCCATTCCCATCCAATTTGCAAACCCTAACCATCTTACCCCGGGCTGTGTGGTTTTTCATTGAGGTGTGACTGACAACAATATATTCCACACACTTGCTGGGGAGGATAAGGTCAAAGCAACAGAGAAATCATTCCAATCAGAATTTCATGTGCGCAATCGTGGATTGATCATCAACAACATCCTCCTCCTACGTGACGAATCAAATGCTTAATGCTTACGTTGCTGTGTCCTTTGGCTTAATACTATTTCTTATAGTAGTCATACTCCACGCAACTACTACTTATATATACATTACTTTAGCACTGCTTAGGCTACAATTTATGGCACTGTTCTCTACCGTACTATCTGTATTGTACTGTTTCTAATGCTACGCTCAGGCCACTTAATGTTTCATTTCCTTTTCCTTTTTTTTTCATATGCTGCTACTGTCCGTACCACTACTACTACCAGCACAACGATGTTATTCCATCCGTCTACGATTCAAGTCAACACCAAAGCTTTCGCCATTTGCCATGCAGCCAGCCCTGTGCCTACCTAGCCCTATTCTCAAACACGAACCACAGGTAATATAAGCATTTTGGGGGGGTAGAATAATGGGCTAGGACTCGGAGGAGAGGAGAGACTGACAGTAGTACTAGTAAAGTACTAGTAGGGCAATTGAATTCACTAACACTGTTACTGGCACTTTTGTACATTTTTGGACGTTTAGATAATCCATTCTGGTAGTAGGTTTGAAGAAACCAAACGTACAGTAACACCCGCCCACCACCACACAAAATAATATGAACGCGTATACTATCTTTAAGTATGTAAAATACATGAATATTTTTTCCCTAACAAAAATAAACTAACCCAACTCACTCCCCTCCCTAAGCCCAACCAATGTCCAAATGGCCTTCAAATCCCTTTCCCCAAAGCCCAATTCCCACCCCCCAACAGTCTTTAAAAAAGGGGCAAGGGACAGTCACTTCCGGCGGTGTCCTGTGGCCAGGTGGTCCCGCAGCTCTTTGCGGAGCTCCCGGAGCTGGCGCTGTTGTTTCTCTGCCAAGCGCTCCAGGAAGTCCACTCGCTTTCCCAGGCGGTGCAGGTGTGCCATCCAGGCTCTGGGGGGGCAGCAGTTGTTTTGGCTGCTGTGCGGCGGCAGTGGGAGGCCGTCGGGCCATGGCGCGGTTTGGATGGAGGCTGCTGGCTGGTGGCCCGGGGGGCACTAGAGGAGATGTTGACGTTGACGCCCCCTCCTCCTGTTCCCGAGCCCACAGCCGGCGATATTCCACAGCAATGGCCTCCATCTTACGGGCCCTGGCCCGGACAGCCATCTCCCCTCTGGTGAGCTTTTTGGGAGCATCTATATGAAGAATGAAAGAAAAATAATGTCATTTTTGAATTTAAAAAACACTAAGAAAGCGCGCATTTACCTAGCGGTTTCTTGGCGCTGACGGACTTTAGAACCCGGGTGGCAGCTGTGAGAAAGCTAGACTGGAAATGCTTGCAGAAAGAGATGGGTCTTTAAGGCCTTGCGGAAGTCAGGGTAAAGTGGGATGGATCGGATATTGAGAGGGAGGGAGTTCCAGAAGGTGGGGCCGAGGACCGCAAACTTCACCCCCCATCCTCCTCTTCCTGAAACGAGGAACGGAAAGAAGGGACTGGGAGGAGAAGCGGAGCTTTCTGACTGGTGTATAGCTGGAGATTGCCAAGTTTATGAAGGCTGAGGCAGTTCCGGCTCGGGCCTGGAACGCAGTACAGCCCAGTTTGAAAAGGGCCCTCTACCTAATGGGCAACCAATGCAAGTTCTTCAATACAGAGGTAGCATGATGGAATTTAGGGAGACCATAAATGAGGCGGGCCGCTTGGTTCTGAACCAGCTGTAGGCGTCGGAGAGCATAAGCCGGAAAGCCATTGTACAGGATGTTACTGTAGTCCAGCCATGATAAAACCATTGCCATCATGATGAGTTTGAGGGCGGGAAGGGAGAAAAATCTAGAGATTTTCCTAATAGTGCGAAGAGTGAAGAAGCAGGAGGACACCACTATACTGATCTGAGAGTGCAAGGTAAGGTTTTGGTTTAACGTGATCCCAAGTGTTTTGACAGAATGAGAAGGTGAGGGGGGAACCAAGTGAAGGGGGCAAAAACATAGGGGTCCAGGGACTGGATGCACCACCAGTCAAAACCAGCTCAGTTTTGTCTGGGTTGAGTTTGAGGTGGTTAAAATTCATCCAGTCCCTGATGAAAATCATGATTGATTGGAAATTAGAGATAGATTCAGGAGAATGTGAGAGGTTGAAGATCAACTGGAGGTCATCTGCATAATTGAAGACAGTGACCTCCAGTTGTTGTAGAGCAAAAATATGGGGGAAGATATAGAGATTGAATAGAAGAGGAGAGAGGGAGGAACCTTAGGGGACACCACACTGCACCTTGCGTGGGGAAGAAGAAAACCCTTCTAGATGGACGGCCTGGGTACGGTCCCTCAGGAAGGAGGTGAGCCAAGCAAGGGGAGGCCCCCTGATGCCCGCTGCCCTGACACGGGTGAGAAGGATGGAATGATCAACCGTGTCAAAGGCAGCGGACAAATCGAGGAGGACCAGAGCCTGAGGACGGCCTCCATCCATTCCCTCCCTGAGGCTGTCCAGGACCAAGACCACGACCCTCTCGGTAGAGTGGCGGGGGCGAAATCCAGCCTGGCAGGAGGCCAAGTAGCCACTGTCCTCCGCAAAGGAACTGAGGACAGAGGCGACGTGGCATTCCAGAATTTTTCCCAAGTAAGGGAGAAGGGAAATAGGACGGTAGTTAGTCAGGGAAGCAGGGTCAGCACCAGGTTTTTTCAGTGAGGGGATAATTATGGCTGATTTATGAAGCTTTGGGACTGTACCATTCCCGAGAGAATCGTTCAGGAATGCCAAGAGAGGCGAAGGGCAAGCCCGAAAGATTTTTCTCAGGATGGGCGCTGGACAAACATCGGAAGGAGAGCCTGATTTGACTCTCACCGCTAGAGAAGATAACGTCTCTCTAGTCAGTTGAGGGATGTGGTCTAGATGAAATCTATTGCGAGGAGGTTCAGGGGCCGGGGGAAGTGGAGGAGGGGGGGTATGTTGGCCTTAATGGCTTTGATTTTCTCCACAAAAAAGTTGTTTAGGGAGTCGCAAAGGGCTGCGGAAGGGGAAGGTTTTAGGGAGGTTCTGTCAGACAGGGCCAGCTCATGAACAGTAGAGAAAATTTCTCTAGACTGATTTCCTGATGAGAGTATTTTATCAGAGAAATAATCAGTCTTGGCTGAAAGAATTGCCCTTTTATATGCGTTAAGCAAAAGCGAGTAGTGAGCTTTTAAAGTTGGGCAGTAGGAGCGCCTCTATGCGCGTTCAGCCTGGCGGGCAGCTAGCTTCTTTCCCTTAAGTTCATCAGTGAACCATTTGTTGACATTGTGGGCACGTTTCACAGCAACACGTTTCAGAGGAGCTACCTGATTGCAGGACATGGATAGCCAGTCATTAATGGCGGTAGCCTGGGAAGACAGAGAGAGTTCCTCCAGGGCCGGGTAGGAATTTTGAAGAGAGAGACAGAGGGTAGGAATGTCAGCCTTGTTCCACTTACGGGCCCAGGTGTTCCTAGGGAGGGCTGGGCGTTTGGGCCAGTGAAGGTCTAAGGTGAACGAGATCAGGAAGTGGTCGGACCACAAACATGGTGTAATAGTAGGGAGGGAGATCGGAATGTTCAATGACCAAATTTGGTCTAGGACGTGAACCTTGATGTGAGTGGGAGCGGACACGTGGGAAATAAAATTAAGGCTAAGGAGGGAGTCTGTAAAATTCCTAGATGCTGCGTCTTCCGCAGGATCAGAAGGCCAAAAGTTAAAGTCGCCAAGAACTAAAACAGAAGAATTGTTGGCTGTTAATGTGGCCAATAGTTCCTCGAACTCAGTTAAAAAGTGGGGGGTAGAATTTGGTGGACGGTAAACGAGGACACAAGTGATGGGAGTTTGAAAAGAGGCGGATCTCATCACCAAGCACTCAGTTCCCTTGATGACCGGACAGGAGAGAATTTGGAAGTGGAAGTCCGACCGGACAATCAGAGCAACGCCTCCACCTGCCCTGCCCGGCGGTCGATCAGCCCGTAAGGCGTAGTAAGTGGAGGGTAGTGATGCGAGGATGTTGGGAAGGGAATCTGGACAGAACCAGGTTTCTGTCAAAAATAAAAGCTCCGGTTTGTGGCAGTCTAATTGGTGTTTCACAGCTGATCTAGTATTTAAAAGATAAGCCAAAATAGCGGCCACTGGCCTTGAAGGCTGGCCAGGTTCTAATGAGAGGGGGAGCAAGAGTAAGGGGAGGGGGCAGGTGGGAGCGATGGGAGGAATAGACTGGGGCCGAGCAAGGCCGAGGCTGGAAATAGTGGACGCTGATGCAGCGCTAAGGGTACCATGGCTTTCGTAACAGTGGAGTTCGTCTGAAGAATAAGATAAAAATTGGGCATAGTAAGGTGCCCCTGGCCCCGGCCGGCCGCGGACGGGTGCAGACAGGCTTTCCTTTGGCGCTCCGCTGGCGCGCCCGCTGTGCGCGTCCGCTGCTCGTGCGCATGGGGCGTCGCTTTTGTGGCCTAGGTGTGCGGTACCTAGAGCGCTACCCTAGGGAATGCTCTGCCCCTCCAAGATGGCGGCCGCCAAAATAATTCAACAGAAAGTTATCTCACAGTAACACTAGCAATTTGTAAGCACAGTATAACATTTTGGCATGTATCTTTCCGCCGTCTTGGTTTGTAGGCCTGTAACAGAGGGAGTTTCAAGAATTCTACTACCAGGCAGCACTATGGACTCAATACATAGTCAGAGAGTACACCAGTATTCTTCTTTTTTTCTCTACTTTTGCGAAAGAAATTCCTTTTACGTGAACTTGTGGTAGCCGGCATAATGCCAGCTCACTCAGCTTGCAACCAAGAAAAAGAGACACAAGCCATGATGACGCAGACTTGCATTCATTACTTTAAGCAGTATATTCAGGTGGGGATAGGGAATCTCTTACTTTTGTATAGGGGTGGCACTGGCCATACTCGGTTACATCAAGGGCTACTGCTCAATGTAATTTATATTTCGCACTGCCCCCCCCTGGGTCTACAGTACTACAAAAGGAAAATGAAGATTATTCATTTCTGATCATGTATCCAGCCAATCACATGATCTCTTTGCTTATGTGATGGATGACTTTAGGTGCTTTATTCTGATAGATTGAGTGAACAACAGGGATAGTCCACCCATGATTAACACAGCAGAAAGAAAATCATGAACATAGGGAGTGAGTGTGGTAATCATAATTGCCGGAGGAAGGGACTTGACTTGATATAATTGTCAACTATACAATACATACACAATATATGCTGTGCCTTCAAAGTAAACTACTCTACTGTTACTTTAGGCAAGGGAGAGTTTCAGAATAATCACAAATTGTTGTATTTGGATTTCCTCTGCTTTGCTGTTCGAACAAAGTAACACTCTTCATGCACTGAGCGTCTGCTCTACATACACCTCTGCTATGTATGAGGAAGAAGATACCATCCAGGCTTCCAAAGTAAACTTCTATCATTCTTCTTAATGTCTCAACTGTAACAACTTTACTTTTTCTCAACAACCAAATAACACCCTTTTCATTTTATTTGGTAAACCACCGTCTTGACTTGCATTTGAGTTTCACCCAAATGATATATTGCAATGCACACCACATGAATTTTCTGATTCACCCACACAGGCAGTCATTTTTTCTTTCTCCTTTTGCTTCAAGCAGCCATGCATCTGATTCCTTCCTATCAACCACCTCTGCCTGCATTCAAAAACACGTATCATTCTTTAGTCATAAACGTTACGACTCGCTCGTCCTTCCATTGACCCTAAGTTCTTTCCCTTTTCGTTCATCACATCCCTCAAGTTCATCTGATATGACTTGGCTTCACGATAAAAGTTTCCCAGCTGATTTGAAGTCAAATAGAGGGGGCCATTGCTTACTCAAGAACTACCACCGCTAATGCTATCGTGATTGGCTAAAAAAAATGTAGGTCTAAATCAGTAACTGTTCTTAACAGTACAGTGTACTTGTAGTAGTATACTTTCTACTGTAAAGTACATCATACACTCTTTTGTGAGCCTACTATAAAATGTTAATGAGTAAGGAGTATAATAATAACTTACCACCGTCCGCTGCTGCTGAGCCATCCCCCTCAGCTCCTCCTGGTGGCGGCACTGGTGGTGGCAAGTGCTGCATCAGATGTTGTGATGCCTAGAAAAAACATGTCATATTTTTAGATACCATACACCACCCCCTACTTCGTCTCGTAATGGAAGAAAAAATGTTAAACAATTTTTAATTATTGGGACTGAACAGAAGTCACGTTTATGGGGAGGGTTATATGCTTAGCCATAACATGCAACTCTTTTTGGCACAACTGATGAATGCTTGCTCTTTAACGTGCAACATTTTTATAATTACAGACAGAACCAACTACTCCCCATCACCACCAGGAGGACTTGAAGTTCCAACAAGGTGAGGGCTCCCGAGTCCCGCACAGTTACTTCTGACTGAGGTATGTGGAAAGTCGAACTGCACCTATCAAAAAAATGTGCTATTTCTCTTGTCCCTACTTCTGTATGTGCAGAATAGTCCCTGAAACACTAGCGGTATGGTATGTGCTACTATCAAATCAAAAAGACAACTACTAGTTTATTCTCGGTGGACATTGACATTTTGTTGTTGGAAATTGTTAAAGCACTAACATTAAGAAGACTGGAATAGAAGGCAAGGGCAACTCAGAGGACTGCACTGAGTGCCTCTAGAGCTATTGCTGGATCAGAGTTTTGTTTAACACTGTTTGCCGACAAGGCAAGCTTAGCTACCTACACAGACCGACTCATAAATAATAGTAAATAGTAGTAGCGCAGAGAGTGATGGTAGAGAGGCAGGATAAGAATGTAGAAACAATCTACACGACGATCAAAGACTATTTTGTAAAAAATAGAGTTAGGGAAGTATAATTATCTTAAAAACAGAACTACTTACTGGGGCCAGCAGAAGAGCCTGCAGTGGACCGTTCCTCCTGCCCACTCTGTTCCGCCGGAGTCTGGGGTGGTGCTGTCGTCTTGCCCCTGGGAGGTGCTGATGATCATGAAATAAACACAAACATGGATGATTGTTTTTTGGAAATATTTGATTTCTTTGACCACAATCCTAAATTATCTCGGGGAAACAAATTAGCAACAATTTTACTACATGTATTGACCTATATGATCTGGTCAACTAGGAGGGTACTAGTACTGTATTGCTGGATTCGCAGACCGTCTACTTAGAAAGTTATGTAAATCACTAACTGAACCAAAAACAAAAAGGTTCTACTACAAATGCCAGCACTCAGCAGCACGCAACGTGACAGACACAGTCCGTCATCATGATTGCAGAGCACTAAAAAATGTCCTACTACTAGTACTACTAATAACAAGTCATAATATAGTCAACCTGAACCTATCAATCCATCACTATCTCTTCTTCTTAGTGGCAGCAGGAGTACAAAGGAAGGACTAGACTTGAGTCTCTAGTCTCTCTAGCATTACGCAGTTCTGTAAAGTACTACACTCCTACATATTCAGGCCAAATGAGCACAAACTTGCAAACAAGTAAGCATAGTAGCAACGCCACTGAGCAGGCAAGCACCTGCAATCACAGGAGCTATTTAAACGTTAATTTACCTGCAATGTAATCGAATTGGCAGCATTCTTGCTCTTCGGGAAAAACATATATTAGCAATATAACACAGAGCAGAAGAAAACAAAGTAGTTATTAAATAGCTACTCACCAAGGCCAGGGATCTCCATACCGAGCAGGTGGAGCAGGTCCTGCTCGCGGTCAAGGAGGTCCGACCACCGGTGCGTCGCTTGCTGGTAGGTGGCCGGACCCCTGACCCCCTCCGCATGGCCCAGCACACCTTTTCCCACAGCTGACGCCGCTCCCAGAGGCCATACCCTGACGCAAGCCTGCCCCCTACTGCCACGGTCTTGGAGAGGTGGCACTGCACATAAAAAGGTCAGTGCGGCCATCTCCACCGGGCTGAATATCTCCCTGGCCACCACTTCCTCCCCTCGTAACCACCCGCAAGGTAGCCGGGTACGGGGTACGGGGTGCGGGACCCTTCCCCTTCTCCTTCCCGGCTCCCTTTGCCATGGTCCTGTACAGCAGAAAGAAAAAAAAAGGAAAGAATAGGGAAAAAGTAAAGAAAAAAAAAAGTTTAAAAAAGTAGCTTTAAAAGTAACAAAAAGTTGAAAAAAAACACAAAATATAGATCTAGAAAAAAAGAGGGATAGATATAGAGTAGTAAAGATTAAAAAAAAGTCCAAAGTAACAAAGGATTGCACAGATGAAAGGAGGATTAGAAAGCATGCACAGAAACATAGCAATGAATGAAAAACAAGATGGCCGCGCCTATTGAGGACCGCGTGGGTAAGTTCGCGCGATATTTCCATTGCGAGCACGCGAAAACGCCCGCGAACACGTAATCGTGCGCCGCATACGACGCGAGCATGCAACTAGCGCCCGGAAACGGAAACACGTCACGCAAACAAGATGGCCGCGCCCATACCCGACCGCATGGGTAACTTCGCTGTGCAAGCGACCCGCGCAAATGCAAAAAGCCCTGCGAGAATGCAAAAAACAAAAATTTGCAAATTCGCACTAATTAACGGATTTTGAGAATTGCGAATTCGAATTTCGCCCTTACTTAGTCATCACCCGTAAGAATACGTGACTTGATAACAACACTGGGCCTCTCTGGGTCAAGTTTCTTGTACAGAATATGAAACAGGATTAAGTGTCTTTTCTGGGATGTTCATAACGTATCCATAACTCTCACAATCTTTGAGTTATAAACATTGCAACAAATCTAAGTAGCACAATGATAGCGTGTATAATTGACAGTACAATGACTTGATTGGAACCATTTCAAACAGCCCACTCAACATGTGGCACACTAGCTTCCTCCAATTTGCTGTTAAGTTCTTGAACAATATGGCCAGTACCTTTTGAATATATTTCTGCAGGCACCAACTCCTCATTGACAATCCTTCCACTTGCAATAATTGAAAATTCAGTGTTCACTGAAGAATCAGCCATGTTTTGGTGAGTTAACATCTTCAAGTTCATCTGGTTCGATGTTGATGGCCAGAATTTATCAGGTTACATAGGTATGGGTGTCAAATATTTGATGCATGCAAGGTCAATATTTTTACTTGTAGACATTTGTTTGATTCTCTCATATTCTTTGACAGATAGTTCAAGATAACTGTCAAAGATGATGTGCAGTTCTTGCAAGGTGCATACTGGCTTTGATATCTGTAGAACAGTCTAAACAACCTCTCCAAAGTTTGTGCTTAACTGGTTTGGCTGCAGCATATCCATCAGGACGAAGAAGATCATGAGACAGGAGACAGAATGTCCTTGATAAAG
>NW_028248066.1:0-18933 GCF_964263255.1 Lissotriton vulgaris
GTTTGCAGCCCTTCAACGTTATCAGTAGAGGTTATTAATAACCCTGGGCGAAGCACTACGCTACGCTCGCGGAGTTTGCGCAGTTTGCGATACGTCGCACTACGCGAGCTGCACGTAGCACAGTGCGAACATGCGTAGTGCAGCGTAGCATAGTGCAGCAGTCATTTTTCCGCTTGTTCGCGGTCCTCAACGTCATGTTCGCGACTGCGAGCAAGGAAAATTACATCCCGGCGAGATTCTAAACGCGGGGAGGTCAGGTTTCTCATTATGATAGGATATGAATTATCTCGTGGATTGCCAATTTACAAAAAATCCGCAAAATCCGCGAGCGTAACGGATTTTCCGCCCATGCTTACCTTAATATGCCAAAACATTGTAGGTTATTCATTTGTAAGTGCCCCAAACACCAATGTTGAGTTTGGGCACAATTTACTTTTTAAAAGCAGCCCTGGCACTCAGGGCTGCTTTTAAACTGACCTCAGGCTTTAGCAGTTCACACATGCAAGTGCAAAAAGAGCTGCTGGCCTCTAAACTGCCATGCCCCAGGGTACTGGCGACTTCTAGGTAGTTTCAATCCCCCTGCCCTATTATATACTAGGGGCCTATAGGGTTGGTCATGCCAATCACAGGAGTACCCCACCATACCATTGCGTACCCTAGTGTATATAGGTGTTTTAACTGTATTCTAATGTGTCTCTTTCAGCATAGCACTGGCACTCGGCCTGGTGAGACAGAGCCCAGGGTCAGTCAGAGTCAGTTACCAGCAGTATCAGTTAGCAAAAAGTCAGGGGTGACTTTGCAACAATCCACAAATCTCAGCTCGAGTAAGCTCTTTCATATTTGACATTCCCCAGAGTTCCGCCCCATAGAGAGCGGCGCTTACTCCTCTGGCCGAGTAAATGTCCATTACTGCTGCTATAGGTTTAGTGGAGGCAGCTCTCTGCTCTTTCAGCAGGGCCCCAGTTACTCTTTTCAAATTTAGCAACATTTTGGTCAAATGATAGTCCCATTTCATGGAGTCCACCAGCCGGATACCCAGATAATCGAATGTCTTGGTCCTTTCCAGTGCAACGGACCCCAGTGTTGGAGGAGGGCCAAGTTTTTGCGGGGGATTCAAGATAAGATACTTTGTTTTATCTGTGTTAATGCAGAGTCCTCTTTGCTTACAAAAGTCATCGAAACCAGAGAGAAGCTGCTGGAGGCCCATTGGGGATTTTGACAGAAGCAAAGTATCGTCCGCAAAAAGCAGAGTGGGAATTAAACGACCTGCCAAGCGGGGTGCATCTGCTGGTATCCTGGTCAAGTGGTCCACCACCCCATTAACATAGAGCGAGAAGAGTGTTGGGGCAAGTACGCACCCTTGCCGCACGCCTCTATTCACGTCTATTGTTGAGGTCTTTTGACCATTTGGCTCCCAGCGAATTTGGGCATAGTTTTTTTCGTGGAACCTCATGATCAGGTGAAGCAGGTATGGTGGCAAGCCAAGATCACATAAAACCTTCCATAAGTTATTTCTGGGGACCAAATCGAAGGCCGTCCGGAGGTCGATGAAGGCCAGATATAAAGTACCCTTCCCAATAGGGACATAGTGGGATGGAGAGATCTTGCAAAATTGAAGATAATTTTGAAACCTGGTGCTGAAGATCCCATAGTTCTTGACGATGGGTTTATATCAAGTATTGATGTTTCGCCAATCACATGTAAAAATTATAGTATTTCCTCTATTTTAAGTAAATATGAATCTCTCTTTGAGGACTGGATAGGTTGTGTGAAAGGTTTTGTACATAAAATAAAACTTAAAAAGGATGCTGTGCCAGTTAGGCACAAAGTTAGGTCTCTACCTTTAACAGTCAAGAATGATTTAAAGTTATTACTAGACAAACTTGTCTGTGAGGAAGTTATTGAACCAGCAGATTCTGCTGAATGGATTTCTGGTATTGTTTTAATAAAAAAGAAAAGTGGTGAATTCCATTTGTGCGCTGATCTGAGATCACTTAACAAAAATATTTTGGTGGATTGCTTTCCCCTGCCCAAGATTTAGGAAATTTTGGCTGCCACCGCAGGGTCCAAATATTTTTCACTGATCGATCTCAGGTCAGCATACCGCCAGGTCAAGCTTGACGATGAGTCAAAAGAGTTGACCACGTTTATCACTCCCCTTGGAGCTTTCAGATTCATACGATTACCTTTTGGTTTAGCGTCTTTAGCTAGCGTTTTCCAAAAGCTAATGGAAACTATGTTCGGGAATATGGTAGGCGTCCAGAAATTTCAGGATGACATTCTCATCCATGCAGAGTCTGTAAGTGGACACAATACTATTTTGGATACAGTACTGGGTAAGTTGCAAGAGAGGGGTATGACTGTATCTAAGAACAATGAAGGCATCAAACCGAAAATGAATTTGGTACAGGCTATATCTGATGCTCCTAAACCCAGAGATAGGGATTCGTTGAGGTCATTTTTGGACTCAGAGAGTATTATTCTAGATTTATTGAAAACTATGCCAACTTAGTTGAACCTCTGAGAGCTCTTTTGAGCAAGGGTCAACAATTTGTATGGGACGTTCAACAAAATGAGTCATTTTCAGAAATTAAAAAGTCTATTGTTAATGCACCCTCTGTGAAACCTTTTGACGCTAAAGGAACCAACATAATTACCGTAGATGCCAGCTCAGTAGGCATTGGTGCAGTTTTTACCCAAAAGGTTAATAAATGCGTTCACACTGTGGCCTTCATTTCACGAAGGTTGTCTGATGCTGAGAAAAACTACAGTACCATCAAGAGGGAGGCTCTCGCATGTGTTTGGGCAGTGAATAAGCTCAAAATGTATTTGTGGGGAAAAAATGTTTGAATTAGTAACTGACCATAAGCCTCTCACTTTCATGTTTGACGGGTATGGGAGAGGCAATGGTAAGGCGTCAGCCAGGTTGGTGAGGTTACTGGCTAAGTTGCAAGAATATAATTTCTCCATAAAGCATATTTCAGGTAAGGACAACATCCGAGCAGACTTTCTTTCCAGGTTGCCCACTGACAATTCTGAGATTCAGTTTGAGGATGGAACAGAGTGTGTAGTCTCAACTACAGCCAGCTTCCAGAAAACTGGCAATGCTATTTTAGAAAAAGAGTGGTTAGAGGCTATTGAGTCAGATGCTGTATTGATGAAAGTTAAAAGTTTCATGTCTAATAAGTGGCTGTCAGAACCAGCTCTTCTCCTCGGAACTGGCCAGTGACACAGGAGCAGAATGACGCTAGCTCCCAACTCCCCCTCAGGACTTCCCGGCCACACACAGTTTTATAAAATGCGTAGCCAGAAGAGCCCCGACGGGGAAAGAGGAATTGGACAGAGAAGAGAATGCACACAAGTTGTCTTCTTCCTTTTTCTTTTTTCTTTTTTTTTTTTCTTTTTCTGCTCTACTGGTCGTGTGATTGCTGAAAAAAATAAAAGGTACATATAATTCACTCTCTAACCTGTACCTACTCCTGTATCTTTTCTATATCTCTCTAACCACTACCTACCCAGGAGCTGTGTGCCTTTGCTTCTCTTCCATTGGCTTTTAGTTCTTCTATTCTGTGTCTTTAATCACTGTAATATAAATCGAAATTATTATATGTTCCTTCTCTGAATTCACTCTGCTCTTCTTCTCTATCTTACTCCGGTGCTCACCTACAGAATGAAGAACTGCCACTTGTAAGTGTTTCCTATTCTTCTTGTTTCTTTCTTCAATTTCCTACTGTACTGCAGTTACTTCACTGTAGATTCAAGTAGGACTCTAGTCTTCTTCTTTTAGCCTATGCTTCTCCTTACTCTTATATTTAAATATGTAGAATATGCTGAGTAAATATCGTATTCTGCTGAACTCTATTCCATTGATACAAGCCTTGAATTAGATACCCTTTGTTCTACTTGGGTGTCTTACGACTGATACACTTTCTTAACAAAAGGTGCTGGCTCTAGCTCTCAGGTTAATGTTCTATGACCCAAACGCGCACTCGCACAGCGATAACTTCTGTAAAACGAGCAAGTGCAATATACATTCAAAATAATAGTTGCTCAGGTTCTAGGAATGCTTCAGACTCGAGCATGCGCTTTTCACTTAACATGAACTTCTCCTCTGATAAACAAATGGAACGCTCTTACTTGCACTATAATGCCTCAAGTCTCCGTCGAATTCGTACTCCGTTCTAAAACTGGCGACGCATATTCTTTTCCCTAAACTAGCGCGACGCGAACAGGACACCTCTCTTCGCCCCCGCTGCTCCAGTGAAGTGCGTACTTTTCCAAGCGCTTCACCTGGAACACACTAATCATCTTGGTAGGCTGGAACACTGACTTGAGTTCCATTGAGGGGCAAATGGCTGCCATGTTGCATTTTCCCTCGCACCCAATTCTGCCTACACAGTTTTGCCAGCGCTGCCACTACCATTCCTGTCTGACCTCTCTACGATCCTTCCTGAGTGATTAACCTCCTTGCTTGGGACCTGACAGTGGCCTCCTGTTCGGAATTTGTCTTCAGAGTTCAAAATATTCTCCCAGGTGTCGGATGAGTTAAGCATGGTTGAAGGATTTCTTATGAGAGGTGACTTACTAGTTCCCCCATATAAACTTAGAAACATATTGATAGCTACAGCTCATAATACTCACTTAGGTGCCACCATGACTAAGAAAAGACTAAAAGAACAATATTGGTGGCCCCAGATGGACCTTGATGTAAATTTATTTGTAAAGAAATGTAATGTATGTATTAGATCTGATAAGCACTGGAAGCCTAGGGTGCAGGAGATGCAATTTGTATCAATCCCAAATTCATCGTGGTACAAAATTGCTATTGACATGGCTGGACCGTTTCAGATTTTAGAGCGGGAATCTAAATTCGTAATTGTTGTGAGTGACTACTACAGCAAATGGATATACCATAAAGTTGTCCAAACCATTGACTCTGATTCCGTCATTGACTTTTTTGACAAGTGTTTCTCCATTGAAGGAAGCCCACGCATATTTGTATCGGACAATGGGAAGCAGCTTACTTCTAACAAAATGAGTCTTTTTGAACTTGCATGGCATTCGTCAGGAGAAGATTCCATTGTTCTCCCCAAAGTTTAACGGGCAGATTGAAAGAGTGAATCGCTTCATCAAAGATGGCATCCAATTGGCATTGTCTTCAAAGATCCCGGTGAAGAAATTCATTCAGGACAGAGTATTTGCGTACAATTCTACTCCCAACAGTGTGACAGGTTTTTTCCCGTTTTTTTTAATGAGAGGAAAAAGATGCGATAATGAGATTGTACCTAAAATTGAAGGATTTGAGTCATATGTACCTGATCCGGTGGCCATAAGTGATGATCAGCTTCAGGTCAAGCAAAAGATTGTTGATTGCCAAGTCAAAGCCAAAGTTTATCACGACAAGGTACACAAGGCCATTAACAAAGAATTCTGCAAGGGAGATTGGGCTCTCATCAAAAGACATGATGGCCAACTTAAGGGGGTGTCTAAATACTTTAACCCTGAAGAAATTGTTGATGTCACTGAAACTGCCATTCATTTGAGATTTCTAGATGGATCAATAAGAGTGATGCCATAAGATTGAAGAAAAGTCAAGTAGAGTTATGGTTCTAAGGTGACAACGACAAAGAGTCATTTGACAGGGAATTTTCATGGCTAGATACTTATTCAGGCGAAGTTGATCGACATTTACCTGTTTCCCGTGAGAAGTCTGGTGGTCAACCTGTTGAATGTAGCAAGAAGGGAGTGCTGAGAAATGCTGGCAGAAATACTGTTACCAATGTTGAAGAAGAGTATTGTGATGACTGTGTAAGCGAGGGACAATCTATCCCTGATTGTGATTCTGGTCCCAGACCCATTGCACCCAATTTAGTTGGAGATTGTAATGCCCAATGTCATGGAGGTTGGGAGGGAACTTGTACCAGGTATGGTAGAATATCTAAGTTACCTATGAGCCTCAAAGATCACGAATTACATTAAGCCCTTTGCCACATGTTGTTAAAAAAAAGGGAGATGTTGCAGGTCTAGTCTTCCTGCTCATCAACTCTCCCTTCCACTTGATTGGTTCATTGTAAGACGCACATTGGAATGTTGGTGTTGATATTTATGTGACGTGTACACCCTGACCCGGTTACTTCATGACTTCCCACACAGCTGTTTTCCTTTCCCTCTCGCAAGCTCGTTATGAGTAAATACATTCTTATACAACATACAAATCATTTTCTGTTTATTGAACATTCATTCTCCAAGTTTCCTTGACTGACAGGCAGAAGGGACATTCCCCTTCATCATCTTCTTTCTTCATCCATTTGGCAGTCAGCGAATTTAAAGAGACTAAACCATTTCTCAAACGAAAATACAAGGTTTTAACAGTGTGAGAAACGACCCTATCCATGAATGCTTCATATTTGGGTAGACACTTATGTTATTTTAATTTGCTATTGCGCTCAAATCACCCCAGCGGGGTATCTTGACACTGCAAGAGGACATAACAACAGGACCAGAAACAGCAGAGTTAAAAATGAAAGGTGTTTCAAAAATGTCTTAAATTTGGTATATTCAGAGCGTATACGTATATCAAAAGGTAAAAGATTACAGTAGGTAGGGGCCAAGTAAGGGAAAGATCTGTCCCACACCTTAGCGTTGAATGTGAGGAATAGTAAGCAGCTCTTTGTTCTTAGATTGCAGATTTCTGACCGGGAGATATTATTTAAGCTTTTGGTGTAAGTATCTTGTCCCTTTCCCCACAAGAGCTCTGTGGGTAAGGCAGCAGAATAGAATTCTCTTTCTGACTGGTAGCCAGTGTAATGCTCTTAAAAGTGGAAATGACGTAGATCTGGAAGGGAGAATACAAATAAGCCTTGCAGCAGTGCTCTGCACAACCTGTAGTTTAGAGAGTAGTGTCACATTGACAAAAGCCAAAAGAGCATTGCAATAATCAAGCCTGCTAACAACAAGAGCCTATACCAAGGTCTTCATGGCCACAAGCAGAAGATTGCTCTTTCATTGTTAGGGTCTGATCCAATTTAATGGCAATGTTTTTTTTGACCTGAAAAGGGGTGAGAGCACTACCTAATTCAGGTAACCACCAAGTGGGAGTCCATATTTTTGGGGTTTTCTAAAGAGCATAATCTTTGTCTTTTCAGCACTATGCTGAAGGTAGTTCTCGGCCATCCACTCTATCACTGCTTTCATCCCATTTGGGAAACGTTCCTTTACTTTGTCCACATTGTTATCAAAAGAGATGACCAGCTGAGTGTCATCAGCATAGGACAACATTTCAAAGCTGATGGATCTAATGAGTTTGGCTAAAGTGGCCCAATACATATTGAACAAGGTGGGGCTCAAGCTAGATCCCTGGCGTGCACATTTGCCAGTCATCATAGTGCGTGAATTAAAGTCACCCCATGAGATCACCTGAGATCTGTTTGCCTAGAAGTTCTGGTACCATTTCAGAGCAGTCCCATATAATCCGATCTCATTAAGCCTGAGCACCGCTTATCATTTGACGCAGTGTCAAAGGCTGCATCCAAAGAACATTTTATGCAATCTGTTACCACAACCAAGGCTGTCTCTGTGCTGTGCTCCAACCTAAACCCAGATTGAGAAGGGTGCAAGTTATTATTTTACTCCAAGTAACTTGACAGCTGTTTGTTGATGAGACCTTCTAAAATCTTACCTAGAAATGGAAGTAAAGAAATTGGCCAATAAAGAGAGCAGATTGAGGGATCTAAATTGGTCTTTTTTGAATAGGCATGATCTGTGCAGATTTCCAGGCCATAGGGAATTCCCTAAACAAGGAACTAATAGCCGGAGAGATCTGCATTGCAAGACGCACAGAGATCCTAGGTGGACACGGATCTGAAGAAGATCTGGATTTAGCCTTATTTATGGCACATTGAATTTGTTTTAGAGCACATCTTTCACAGGTAAAGAGTTAAAATTCATCTTAGTTATAGCGTGATAAAAAGGCGGGGCAAAGTTTTGATAAATTGCCATGATTTTAGCATCAAAGTTATCAGCCAAGAGTCACACAGTTGCTGAGAAAGTTGAACCGACTGAAAACAAGCCTTGTGATTGATAAAATAATTTAGAACTTCGAAAAGCTCTTTGGAAGAATTTCCAGTATGGCTAATTTGATTAGGAATATAGATTTTGCGAGCAGGTTTTATATACTGGTGGTATCAGTAAGTTCTCTTTTATATGCCTCTCTGATGCAGGGATAATTAGTCACACACCACCGTCTCTCCTGCTTATTACATAGTGACTTTTCCTGTCTCAACTCTGGGGAGAACCAAAGTGCATGAGTCTTATGTTTATTATTAGAATGCATTTTAAGAGGAACAATCCTATCAAAGGCAGAATGTACAGCCCTATTATAGTCCACTAAGGTGTGATTTATATCTTGGTCCTTGGAGGTTACAGAGAAGTCATATTTTTGCAGCAAAATTATCAGGAGTGATGCGTTGCCATTGAGGTGAGACTCTCTTTTGCTCAGATCTTGATTTCTCAGACCTCTCATCTTTTGGTATCTGAAAGCAGATTAGTGAGTGGTCAGTCCACGTCAAGGGCGGGATTGGTGGGGGGTCCACAGGTCAGTGTATTAGCGGTGGTGAAGTTTAAGTCCAGAGTGTGTCCTGCCAAGTGAGTAGTGCCTTTAATCTTTTATTGTAGTCCTAATGTCTTTAAGTCTGATAAAAAGTGCACTACTTACTTGTCTAAAAGATCTTCTCCATGATAATTAAAATCCCCGAGCAGGATAAATTGTTGTTACGACAAGACATAAGTCACTAAGTATTCGGTCTGGTGATGACTAAAATCTTATTTTAGGCCAGAAGGCCAATAGAGAAGAGCACCCTTCCAACAGTCTTTAGAATTGAATTCCAAAGTAAAAATACAACGTTCTATCTAGTCCACACTTAAGGAGTTGATAATAGACCTTGATTGTGTCTAAAAGACAATAGGAATACCTTCCCCGACTTTTCCTATTCTATCGACCTTCAACAGGCAAGTAATGAGGTAGGGCTTAACCAGGTTTCTGTTAAAAAGCCTAATTTTGAGCTAAAAACTTGTCAATTGTGCGCTCCAGATGGGGATCATGCCAGATTTTTGCAACTATGTGGTCCCAATAGAGAGAATCCATCTGGGTGCTTAAATTAATTGGCAGGTTTTCTGAGTCATCCCACACCCCAGGCAGATGTAAGCAGAGTTCTTTAACCGCTCGAGCAAGGGTATAGGACAGTTCTCCTTGAGGGCCACTCTGTAAGGGGTTAATTCAGAGGTTGTCCATAATCTACTCCAGTACTTTAGAGGTCTTACTTCCCCCCTCTATGATCCACCCTCTGGATATTCAAATTCCATCCTAGAGGAAGCATAGGGGTACTGTTGGGCAAATTTATTAGAGACCTCAGAAACCCATTTTCGGCTTCCAGTAAGTGGCTAGTGTCACTGTAGCCCCAAAGTTCCGCTCCATATAAAGTTCCGTCGAGTGTGACCGCTCTGTGCACCTCGAGGACTGGGGAAAAGTGCCCTGTTTGAAGTCAGTCTATATTTTTCTGAAACTACTGTAGATATGTGCTTTAGCAGAGATTTGCTTACCTCAAGTTGTGGCTTCCAGGATAACTTATCTGAGAGCCTGACACCCAGATAGTCAAAACTGCTCAACCATTTTCCCGTCAATCTTCATTATATTTTTAAAGGAACAGTGAGGATTTAGGGCCATAAACTTAATTTTGCCTGTATTTATTTCAAGGCCTATGTTTGCCCAACATTTCTGAAATTAATTCAAAAGAATTTGGAGACCTATAGGGGTATGGGACAGTAGTAAAGTGTCATCAGCAAAAATCAGCACTGGGGTTCTGATGACTGCTAATATTGGGGAATCATGCTGACAGCTACTCAACCACTCCACCAGTTTGTTTGTAAACAGGCAGAATAATGTGGGGGCAAGGATGCAGCCCTGTCTGACCCTGCAATTAATAGAAATCTTTTCAGTAAGTTCCCCTTGGCTATTACATCTGACTTGGGCTTAAGTGTCTGTGTGTGATTTTATAAGTATATGAAGGAAATCTTCTGGAATATCAAATTGTCTCAGGACTTCCCATAGACATTCCATTGGGACTACATAAAATGCAGCTTTAAAGTCCATGAAGGCTAGAATGTATTTCCAGCATATGCTTGAAAGCCGAAACACCTGGTCCATTGTACTTATTTTCTCACAGACCCCAGCCTGTGAGTCAGACAATATCTGGTGGTCTTTCATCCATGTCTGAAGATGGGCAAGGACATGCCTGGCAAGGGATCATTTTGTTAGATGTTAATTGTACTGAAGGGCCTATAGTTCCCTTGGTTATCTCTCTTTCCCTTCTTATAAATGGGAACAATAATTACTCCTTCCCACCACTCGGGGATAGTCCCCCCCTCCCCCCCAGCTAAAAAACTATAGAGGGCATTCGGTTACAGTATCCATATTGAAGGCTCCAAGAGAAACAATTCACCTGGTATGCTGTCAAGGCCAGGAGCTTTACTCTGCTTCATTAAACTGAAAGCATTCTCAGTTTCTTTTAGTGAGATAAAACACAGAGAAGGTGAATAATTGGGCAAAAACATCACAGAGGAGCTATACAAAATACTGAGCATTATCCATGAGAGTTAAGGCACAAATTTCCCATTCTTTGTAAAGGGAAGAGAAGTGGGCAACCCACTGGTCAGCGGGACCAAAAGTATCAGCCAAAGTAACATTTGAGAGGCTACCAGATCCAATAATTTTCAAAAATGCCTTAGTCTCCTTCCTGGTCAATGCTTCAGTGAGCTCAATCCACTGGTCCTCCTCCCAGTCTTGCTTTGTGGCTTTTCAGGTTGACATTTATTTTCCTGGCAATTTTTAATTCGGTTCGGTAGTCCATTCTGGCAGAAGCAATCAACTCCTTCTTAGCCACTCTGGACACTTTTGAGAGCCAGGGCAAGATATATTTGGGCCAAACGTCCATGTGGGGCATGTTGTAAAAAAAGATATTAGGGTTGCAAAGAAATTAGAATAATAGAGAGCAAAGTTTGTCCGGCGAAAGCTAATGGAGTAATAAGCCTTGAAAAAATCCTCAAACGCTTGATAAATTCCACAAACTAAAATATGGTATTAATTATGTCTCCCCACTTTACATTTTTGAAGGTATTAATCTGCAATGAAGGCTCTGTATATACTCTTGATTTTACGATCCTGGGGAGCAGGCAGAATGTCAGCCATAAAATCAGCAACTAAAGCAATATGGTCACTGTCTGGGCAAATTATAACCTTCATATCACTTAGGTAGGGCCACAATCTAAGATCCAAGAAAACATAGTCAATATGACTAGAGGATCTGACCCTCTTAAAGGTAAGAAAAGCGGGGTGGTCCCAAATAGAGCATCCATTAGTCACTCTTAGACCATATTTTAAAGTCAAGTGAAATAGCTGGTTAGCGACTATTGGCCATTTATTTATCCGGATTTTCCAAACGCACCGGAATTCCCCATTCCTCATCCTCAGGCAGCAACAAGTACATAAGTGGTTTGAACTCTTCAAAGTGAACATTACAACCTCCGGCTATAATCACAGGCCATTCCTGCTTTAAGGGGTCAAGCAAAGAATGAAGAAAGTTGACTGTTTCTCATTCCGCTTTGTCGGAAATAGGGCAAACATAGATGTTAATCACCACAATGTGTTTGGAATTTGGACTTTGAGTGTTCCTTAATGTTAGTTTTACAGCCAAGATATTCTTTGAACCAATGTCTAATGTCTCGAACTTACAGAAAATTGAGAACCTAACCCCAAATAAAAGCTCGCCCGCGACTCGACCAGAGTTCGCAGGGATAGCATTGCTGAAAAATGTTACATAACTAGGTCCTAACACTGGATGACTTGCCTATGTTTCTTGAAATATTATAATGTGATGCCTATGAACAAATCCCCCTGCCCCTTCCATTCCAAATCTGGGAGTTTTAACTTAATACCTGCCACATTCTAAAGACATGAATTTTACCGAATCAGCTGGCTTAGTCCTAGGAACAGTTGACAACTGAAGGTGAGACACCACCGCGGTAGTCACCACCCTCTTTTCCCCCATCTAGTACCTGAGTACAAGACATTGATGTGACCAGATCAGCTGGCTCGGCCCCAGAAATCATTAGCAAATGAAGGAAGGGCACAGACACTATAAAATTACCAAACCCATTGCCTCTCCTATCTAGGGGCTGGGGAAGCTGTAGTTCAAGGGTCTCCAAACAGTAGCTCGTGAGCTACTGTAGCTCTTCAGTTACCTCTAAATAGCTCACCTGTATGCAGCCCAGCGTATTACACAAGCTTTTGTTTGATTGACTTAATAGTCATATACGAAAACTAAAGTTATGCAACACTAATAATATTAGCAGCTCTCAATTCGTTTCCTTGAACATAAGTAGCTTTCAATACAGAAAAAGCTGTAAAGCCCTGCTGTAGTCAGTTGATGTCTGAAACCCCAAGGGAACAGGATCTTTGAGCATGCTTGTTTATGGAGAAAGCCAGGGCCAAAACAGACCCAGGAGGACACATTTTTGGGCGTAATTATTTGTAGTCAAAGCTGGGGGCAGAGCAGGCACTCTCTTGCTTACAGATGTAGATTGTAAATGACAGATTGACCCCACTGTTCTGAAACTATAATATTTAGTTTAGACTGCTTATTCACGTAGCAGAAAAGTGTCAGTAGCATATTTTATGATGTGTAAAAAGTAATGCACCATTTAAATGGTAACTTTTCACTGGAAAATGTAATCAGTAGCAAATTAGCAGCATCCAATTAGACTTTTTGGAAAATACCTTTAATAAATTTAGATTCCCATCACCCAGTGTGATAATCATAGTTATGTCACGTGAATATTTCCTGCCTATATTTAGCATCAGTGACATCAGAAACATGCCCATTTCTCTCTGGACTAGTGCTACTGCCAAGGAGCTAGGTAAAAGGACTATTGCACAAAGCACTGGATGGAGGGAGCAGTTTTTACTGGGCTTTGTTGGGACCCAATTGTTTCGTAGTAGAATCTGTAAATGCTGTTCTCCTTTCACACAGCGGAATAAGAAGACTTACTGGTGCCCTTTCCTTTTTGGAAGGCCTAGACCAAGTGTTGGTTTGAGGAATGGTTTTCCTTAGAAGTTCTGGGGGTAACGTTAGGTAAGACATGACTGCAATTGGATGGCAAAAGAGAACTTGCCCAGCTGAGACAATGTTCTGTCAACTTGATTTTTATGTGATTTATACTCTGCAATATATCTGACAGCACTTATCTAGAATGAGACGTAAGCAACTTTACTTAAATTTGGGAGTGGCAAGAGTGGAGTATTTATTAAAAATGGCTTAGGGATCACCAGCATAGGAAAAATATTCACCCTTTAAAACACCTAGCTTCAGCCCCTGCTGGATTGAACTTGTTCAAAGCTGCCAAATACTACAATGCTTACCTGGCTGCTTTGCTACTGAATTCCTGACTGCCTGCCAGGAATCCTTGAGAGAATTCTTTATAGCTATTACTTGAATGTTGGTTTCTGTCAGTCTTCACCATGACTGGTAGCACTGGTTTGGACATTGTGGTTCACATTTCTAATATGGTTATCGTCAAAAATGAACTATTGTCCTTATTAATAGAATCACCCATCCCACACTCCACATCTACCTCGACAAATAATTATGTGGTCAGGCAGGCCCTGAGAGTGAGGTCCAGGATTACTGATAGATAGGTCACAGGTGGGAGGGTGCATAGCTGGCAGGTAAACACGCGGGCTGGAAACTCTTGATCCATCCCAAATATAGTTGCAATGACATCAAAATGGCCAGAGAAAAATGACCCCCAATGAAGCACACATATCCCAAGGGGGTACGCGCACTTCAGAAAACACCATAAACTCAGATGCCACATGAGTTAGGAATACATAGCTAATCAAGACCTAGCACACTTAGTGATTGCTCACTTCCCATGCTGGACATCTGGACACATTCACCACTGGCCACACTCGCCGCAATGTAAAATATATGGGATGTGACCGCCAGGGTGGCGGTCACATCCTAATTGCTACGGTGGGACCGCTGCTGCCCCTTCGGTCGGTCCCTCCACCTTGGGAGTGCGTCCGTCCGCCATCCTAATCGACCACTAAGTTTTGACTGGAGAAGGTTGCTGGTGTCATCATCACTAGCCCATCTCATAAGGCTGTGGGACCTGATGGGGTCCCCATGGATTTGTACAAAATAAAAATTCATTTTTAGGGCCCTTTCTTAACTAAAGTTTTGAATGCCGTAGTTAATACCAGTATCCCAACTTCATGGCAGACAACCATATTTGTACTAGTCTATAAGAAAGGCAAAAGACAAGGTCAAAAGTGTGGTAGATCAAACTCCTTATTATCCTCAGAAGTTAAGATAGTAGGGCTTGTTATCCTTCATAGGATAGAGGATTGGGCTAAGAAGAATAAAATCATAAATAAGGTGCAGTATGAACTAAGATAAGGATTGGTAACTCAAGAGCAGTGTTTAAATCTACACTTATTTATTAAAAAGTACAATGCAACTAAATGAAGGCCCATATATCTATCTTTTATGCACCTCAGTAGTTCATTTGACCAGGTTAAATGATCAACATTTTGGGATATAGCAACAAAAATGGACCTACCGGAACCCCTTGTGAATTTCTTACATGCCTTACACAGTGGTGAATCGTCCTCCATGAGAGCTGGTTTCGGAGGGGGGGCTTACTGAGCCATTAGCTTAGCTACAGGGGTCAGCCAAGGCGGTCTTATTTGGTTTATATATTAATGGCCTGACTGACTTTTTGACTACCAATGGCAAGGATTTGCCAAGAGTGGGATCTATGTCAGTACTGGCACTGCTTTACGCAGCTGACGTTGTTTAATTGCATGTGCCCCTAATGGACTGAGAGGTCTTGTTGACTGCTTTGTCAGGTTCATGAACAGTTTGGACCTTGAGACCAATATCTCTAAAATGCAATATATGTTTTAGGTCATCAAAAATCAGATGTAAGACCTATTACTATTAAGGTGAAGCCCATTTTTTGTTTTAACAATCTTTCTTACTTAAGAGTGACCTTTCACATGCAAAGCTCCTGGTTATCATACATTTCCCATAGATGTCTTCGCTTTAATCAGGCAGTGGAGACAGTTTTTGAGTTTGCCATAAAGGTGTGAAACAAACCTATTTTATAAACAAACAAATGAAGATGCATACCATTCTTGACATATGGGGCTGCCATCTGGGGTTCTAGCCATTGCTTAAAACTGGAAAAGGAGCAGATCCTTTTTTTGTTGTCAATTGCTAGGACCACACCCTCTAGCCCAAACCTTTGTATTCATGAGCGGTTGGAGCTTTCCTATGTTGAGTACTACATTAAGCTTGCCCCACTGCTCCTTTGGATCTCTACATGGGGAAATGAACAAGCCCAGTTAAACCAAATGTTAAATACTGAATGCTTGGCTTGCGACCAGGGTGTTGATATTCAAACAAAAATGTATTACGATTATTACAGCATCTTTGGGCAGACCTGAACTGTTCACCTCCTTGCATTTGATGGATAAGGATGATGTAACTTTGGTGAAGATTTTATTTTTATTTTAAGCAATGCAGTTTGCGAAAAGGAATAATTAAATAGCCATTTTTAAGGGGCTATGTAGTTACCCAAACCTCTTATGGCTTGGAACCTTATTTGGACTACGTAAAAAATGTGTGCGAAAGGTCTTTGCTAACCACATTTTGGTTAGGCACTATAAGGAACGACTTGTGCTTTCCCCTAGGTCAGCAAAAGTCAGAGTCTTTCTTAACTCGCCCTGCGATAAGTTTTCTGGACAGACTTTGACGCACTTTGTCATTTTTGTAAGTATTATTTTTCAAAATAATGTTATTTGTGTGCATAATTTTTTTTATGGTATCATATGTATTTACCTTCTTTATTTATGCCCTTCGAGGTACTTAGTAATTAGGAGATTTTCTTTAAAAAAAATTATATATATTATATATGTGTATATATCCCAAGCACTCCACTTGCCACTGGCAATATATATATATATATATATATATATATATATATATATATATATATATATATATATATATATATCCAATCTTGCCAAACTCATCCGATACGAAGAAGGCGCTGACACCATGAATCTCAATCCAAACTCGATTTATTTACTCACTGTCTGCTTAGACGCGTTTCGGCGTTGCCGCCTTGTTCACTACATCTGCATTCAAAATGAGCTCATACATATATACTGTGGAGATATGGGCGTGTCTAACAATTAGCACACAGGTTTAGACCAGGTATTACCATGGTTACATGATGGTAAATCTGGGATGTTACACAGAGTCTTTCCTCCATCCTTATTACCGAGTATTCATTGCAGAAAAGTTTTTTACACAACAGAATTTAAAAATTCCTAAATCACCTAAACAAGTGTTCAAAGTAATAGTGATAACAGCCTTTTCATCAAATAGCATGTTACATTTCACAGCTGTTGAAAAGGCAAATTAAAAACATTTGCTGCCATTTCTGCGTTTAAATAATAAGTTAACACTTTTTGCCGCTTTTTACCCTGAGTGCCTGCCATGAATGTGCCCTTTATTAAGGTCCTAACTTAGTAGACCCTCTGGTTTGCCTGTGCATCCCAGTCTCCCATGTGTCATGCTGGTGTGTGTACCATTACAGCGTGTGTGTGTGGGGGTGGGCTTGTTCCCCATTCTATGATCCCCGTTATTGCCGCTTTGGACCTGAGCATCTCCCTGGGTGAGTTCTGCTGCACGTTATAGCCTTTAGCTTCTTTCCTAACGCTACAATGTTGCCAAAAGCTGTCCCCGCTGCCGGCTCTGAGGGTAGCCTAAAAGTTAGCAGGATTGCAACAAAGTTTCGCGCTTAAACAGGTTCAGGAAATAATGCGCGTTGTATCTATTGGCTTCTTTCTTAACGCTACAATGTTGCAAAAGGCTGTCACCGCCGCCGGCTCTGAGGGTAGCTCAGAAGTTAGCTGGTTTGAAACAATGTCTCGCGCTGAAACGGTTTCTGGACATAATGCGCGCGTGTTTCATGACTGTTATCACCATCTGCTAACAAAGTGGATATTTCGTGTATTTGTGCCTTCATTATTAGCGCAACATTGTATCTGAATCCCTGACATGGACCCTCGCGCATGCACTCACTACAAAGTTTATCTTATGAAATACTGCCCTAGTGGGCTTAGCGGCTTGCTCATTCATTTTTGTGTAAAATTATACTGTAAAGTCACAACAAACAACAAGGGCATAGGCATGAGCATGGTCATACTCTAAGTAGAGCTGGTAATTGTAGGGTAACCAGGGCAAAGTGTTTCGTAAATGTGCACTAAAGTGTACAATTAAATTAAATAAAAGGAAAAAAACTACAAATTGTGCCTTGTGTTCAGACCTAAAACTGTGTCTGAAAGGTGCTCTTGTGTGCCCATAGGTACCCCGTGAAAGGTGTGGTAGTTGAACTGCAGATGTTCATCGAATGGTACTGGGGGGAAAAGGAAGCGCTAAGGGTGTATTCTGATTACCTTATTATAGATGGACACTTAAGGCTTCGTCCGCATTCAGGCCGAATGGGATCTTTGAGTTCAGGAGTATGATATACCTGGACTCCAGGCGGCGCAGTGCCAAAGGGCGATTGCCACCCCTGACATTTTTGGGAATGCTATCGATTACAAAATATTGATTGTTTTTAGCATTACCATTGTGGGTTTCATGGATGTGTCTCGCTACGGGGTACGTAGGATCATTGTTGGAGATTGCACGTAAATGTTGCAAGATCCGTACGTGGGCTGGATGAATGGTGGAACCTACATATCTTTTACCGCATGAACATGCTAGTACATAAACTGCAAAGTCAGTCTTGCATGTAAATGCATCCCTCAAAACATAAGGTTTAATCCTGAAGGGGACTTGCACTTTCGTAGTGTTCACACCATAGGTGCAGGCTTTACATTTTGAACACTTTTTAAAGCCCCTCTGGGAATCTAGCCAGTTTTTGGTCTTTCTAAGGGTAGGCGCATTGCAGACCAACTCATCTCTCATGGATTTAGCCTTTTTAAATGTGATTAAGGGAGTAGTGCCCATATATATATATATATATAATTTTTAATTTTTAATTTTCAGTCTCAACACGTGGTAAATCACATAGCGTAATTGGCTGGGATACCCCTTGTACTAGTCTTTTGTGGTCAGGGGTTCGAATCCTCTCTAAGTAGAGTTGCTCAATTTATAATGAATGACAGAATTATTTCATTAATGCAATTTAATTTTTTATTTTCTATGTTATTCCAAATGGATGTAAACATAGAATTTTGTTACTGGCGGCAGTCGAAATGCTTTACCCGAAGCAGAGGGTTTTCAGGTGTTTCACGTCATTATTTCTGGCGTGGGTTACTAAACTTAAAAATGTGCTTTTTGATTGCTTTTTGATTGCCTTAATGATTAATGTGTATATAATCGAGTCACTTTCAATGCAAGTACAAACACCATTTGAAAATTGTTTAAAAGCGAAGTATTTTGTTTATGTTCTTATCACGTGACATAGTACTTTACTTTATTATTCACACTGAAATGCACCTGTGATGAAGGAGTAGGCTTACTCCGAAACGCGTAGGACGTTGTATCTGCATTAAACTGCACCACTTACTGAGGCCACGGCTCCTGTGTTGTTCTTTCTGATACCGAAGGGAGGAAGACGCTGGTGGAGTGTGTTGAAATATATATATATATATATATATATATATATATATATATATATATATATATATATATATATATATATATATATATATATACTATTCCTTTGCATAATTTGATGAATTTATAAAAGCTATATGTATTTAACTTTTTTATATCTTTTTTGATGTCATGAATCAAA